>NC_083726.1:33798613-34105759 GCF_028564815.1 Eubalaena glacialis | reverse complement strand
CTATGCTTTATTATACCTTTATAAATGATGAGAATTCTGAGGCCAAGAGATATTAAGAACATTGGTTATGTTAGTAACTAATAGTACTAAGATTGAAGAGGAAGCAGATCTGGAATGTGTGTGATTACAACACCATTTTTATTTACACTGTAACATTTCTAAGCTAAATGTGTTCAACTCTTTAAACTTTGTTTAACAAAATTGACTCAGCTTTAAGGATTCAAACATCAGTCTGGGACTGATCCTATTGTGAGCATTTATCATGATTGTACAGTGCTGGAGACCATGAAAAGTGTAACAGACCAGACTAAATCTATGCCATTCTTATTATATATACTTCATGTTGAATTTTTGTTTTGTTTTATTTCTTCCCCATATATAGATCAAAGAACAAATGTATAATGTTTCTGTGTATTTTCAGACTAAATATTGATTATAGGTGGAAATACCATCACGAAAGAAAATAGTATCTTTGGAAGTGATAAGAGTTCTCTATTGTGCGTGGAGTTAATGAACTATAGTAGAGCAGATTTGAATAGCTGAGAAAAATCATAGTGAGGGAGTCAATAAATAAGCTTCTTTTATGGATAATAACTACTGAACAACATCAAAGCTATTAATGTTACTTATTCTGCTTCCCTTCTGACCCACTTCCACTGACCTTCTTTTTAACATCTTGTTATTAATTTATTCAGTGAAGTCTTCCATTGACAACTACTTGTTTATATAGTTGTAAATTTTATTCATGCATTCAACAAATTCAGTTTGAGTTTTTAGTAGGTTTCATCGTGTTAGGTTGTGATGACATAAAAATAAAAAATTCTATCACCCTACCATTGAGGAACTATGTCAAGATTATTCTGCTTTTTGTGGAAAAGGTAGAAAATATATGGCAAAGAATACATATGAAAAAAATGAGAGCTGCATTAGGATCTAGTGCAGGTTTCAGTGGTGTAAAGTAAGAATAAATAGTGTGTTGAAGCCAGATTACAGAGTGCTTAAATTTCATGCGAAGGATTTGAATTTAACTCACAGATGAAGGAGCGTGATCTCTAGAAGAGTGTGCTGAAAATGATGATGTGGTAAGGATAATTTTGTAACCACACATAATATAAAATATCTAGCACTCACGTGATTTTATTGTATATCTAATAGGTGCCAGCCACAGCACTATAAAGAGAACAGAGACTCCACAGTCACTTAAAGGGGATTATATTCTCTGATGAGTTTAAATAATAACAGCAACAACAGCAGTTGCCATTTATTATATACTTACTATTAGCAAGAAGATATTTGGTTGGCTTTATATGTATTACATTCTTTACAGATATCTTACTATTTATTCCATTTTTTATATATGAGGAAATTAACCCGTCAAGCAAGTTACCAAGCTGAGATTAGAAATGAGGCATTTCTGGCTCTACAGCTCATTTTTCACCATGTACATGCCCTTCAAGAAGAAAACGGAGCACACATTCAGATTTTGTGGAGAAGTTTTCTGTTCCATGGTACACTAGTGAAGGCTTACTACTCATAATAGTAGAAACTATAATTATTAAGGATATTAAAAGTAAAACTAATTTAGTATTGTAGGCATGAATTAATAAAGCCTCCACTGCAGATGTGATAACATTTTTAAAATTAAGACTAGTGTTTTAAGGCATTTTTAGGTTCATAGCAAAACTGAAGGGAAGGTACAGAGATTTCCCATATGCCTCCTGCCCCCCCACATTTATAGCCTCCCCTATTATCAACATCCCTGACCAGAGTGGTATGTTTGCTACAATTGATGAATTTACACTGACACAGCTCATCACCAAGTTCACAGTTTATTAGGATTCACTCTTGGTGTTGATAGATATGTTGTAGATACATATCTATCATTATGGTATCATGCAGAGTATTTTCACTGCCCCCCAAATCCTCTGTACTTCACCTATTCATTCCACACTGCCCCAATTCCTGATGACCACTAATCTTTTACTGTCTCCATAATTTTGCCTTTTCCACAATGTCGTATGGTTGGAATCATACAGTATATAATCCTTTCAGATTACCTTCTTTCACTTAGTAATATGCATTTAAGATTCCTCTACATCTTTTCATGGCTTGATAGCTCATTTCTTTTTTAGTGCTGAGTAATATTCTATTGTCTGGATGTACCACAGTTTATTTATCATTCATTTACTGAAGGATATTTTGGTTGCTTCCAAGTTTTTGGCAATTGTGCATAAAGCTGCTATAAATAACCATGTACATGCTTTTGTGTGAACATACATTTTCAACTCATTTGAGTAAATACCAAGGAGTATTTACTGGGTATTTGCCAGATTGCATGGCAAGAGTATGTTTAGTTTGTAAAAAACCACCAGACAGTCTTCCAAAGTGACTACCATTTTACATCCCCATCAGCAATGAATGAACGTTCCTATTGCTCCACATCCTTGTTAGCATTTGGTGTTGTCAGTGTTCTAGATTTTGGCCATTCCAATAATTGTTTACAATTATACCTCAGGGATATTGTAGGTTCGATTGCAGACCACCACAATAAAGCAAATATTACAATGAAGTGAGTGATATGAATTTTTTGGTTTCCCAGTGCATAAAAATGTTATGTTTGTACTATAATGTAGCCTATTAAGTGTGCAATAGAATTATGTATAAGAAACAATGTACATAATTTAATTTAAAAATACTTTATTTTGGTACATGACTCTTTTTGAATTATGGTTTTCTCAGGGTATATGCCCAGTAGTGGGATTGCTGGGTCGTATGGTAGTTCTATTTTTAGTTTTTTAAGGCACCTCCACACTGTTCTCCATAGTGGCTGTATCAATTTACATTCCCACCAACAGTGCAAGAGGGTTCCCTTTTCTGCACACCCTCTCCAGCATTTGCTGTTTGTAGATTTTTTGATGATGGCCATTCTGACCGTCCACCCATTTACTTTTAATCTATATTTGTCTTTATATTTAAAGTGGGTTTCTTATTGACAACATATGGTTGGGTCTTATTTTTGATTCATTCTGACAATCTTGGTCTTTTAATTGGTGCATTTAGACCATTGGCTAAAGTGATTATTGATATAGTTGGATTAGTATCTACCATATTCTTTATCATTTTCTGTTTTTGCCCTTGTCTTTGTTCCTATTGTTGTCTTCCACTCTTTTTCTGCCTTTTGTGATTCTAGCTGAGCATTTTATATGATTCTATTCCTTTCTTAGCAAATTGGCTATATGTCTCTTTTTTACTTTTTTTTTTTAAGTGGTTGCCTTAGAGTTTGCAATATACATTTATAGCTAATCCAAGTTCACTTTCAAATAACCATTTCTAAACTATACCATTCATGGGTAGTGTGAGTATCTTATAATAACAAAATAATCCTAATTCCTCAGTCTCACCCCTTGTATAATTGCTGTCATTCTTTTCACTTATATGTAAGCATTCATAAATAAACACACACAAAAGATATATACGTAAGATATTTGCATAAGCATAGATATTCAAAGACATTGTTGGTGTTATGTGTAGTAACATTTTGAACATAGACCTTCAGAAGGATGCACTGGAACTTGTAAACAAATATCTCTAGGACATGATAACTAAGGGGACAACAATTGTATTTTTTGGTGCTAGGAATTATAATCCACTTATCTTGACAATAGTTTCCTATGTTTAGAATTCCCTACTGCCAGAATATCTCCCTTACAGCTAAAATAAATTCTTTTAAGTGTTGTTTTTGTCATTCAATTATGATTTCTCATGAGTAGTATAAGGAAGAGAGTGAGTGCTGTCTTATTTCAGAGAATAAACTAGTATTTCTAAGCCCCTTTTCAAGTGCCTTGCATATGGAGACACAGAAATAGGAAATACAAAAGACTACTGCATTTGGTGTGTTGCATTCACTACTACAGTTAATAATAGAGACAGAATGGGGAAATTTCATGGAGATTCTATGCAAAAAATGCTCTTTTGTCATTTACTGAGCTTCAGGGAAACTCCTTTTATACCACCTCCAAAATATAAAAACATGACAGAAAAACAACATTTGAGTAGGTGTGGTGCCTACTGGTATTAAGTTGACTATAATTGGTCTTAATAGTCCAAGTTGGTTTCTCTTTTTTCATTATAGTTATCCTGGTAAATCTGTTTCCTGAAGTTTTAGAATTTTCAGAGATGGAAGAGAAATTTGCACAAACGTAAGTTAACATTTGACAGATTTCTGTTGAACTATCATTTTGGCACTCTACAGAATCAGAATATTTGTATAACTTTATATAGTTATTTATATTTCTATTTTCAAATTTTATTTTTTAAAATTTAAGCTAAATAATACAACTGGAAATTAACAGCAACAAACTCACATAAATCTTGAAGCAAAAAGAAAATCAAGATTGACATTAACAACGAGAACATCGCATGTTAAAATTTCTGGAATATGTTCTACTGATAGAACAATAAATATACTTCTAGCAGTGTTACTTTTAAAAAAAAGACAAAATGTATGATGTTTTGAAGTGAGAGATATAAATGCAGATCAATGGAAAATATGAAAAGTGAATGAACACCCTCATTTATTATAAAGTTTTCATTAAATGACTGCAAATAAATTTAAAATTAAAGGAAATTGTTCTGAGATGACTATGTAATTAATTTGAAAAGTAAAATTATATCTCCATATTATATTATTCCCCTACCCCTAAATTTGTATATGATAATTTAAAAAAAAATCAGAATTGTATTTCATATTAATGTAATTTTTGAGTTAGACAAAAGACATTTCTGTACACTGCCATATTTCCCTGTGACTAGAACAATTTGCAAAATATACTAGGATCTAAATAAATATTTGTAGAATGACTAAATGGGAGAGGCCATACTACACATAGTAAACAGAAACAAAAATGGGTCATAAGAAAAATGGGGGAAATAACCACAAATTTAGAACTATAAGATAGCTTATGAGTCTTTAAGAAACTCTTTACTAACCCAACAGGAAAAGGATAAATAGGACATGAATAGTTAATGTGATTATCTATCTGCGGCCCACACACGTATTTCAGATGGTGAGAGACACCAACCCCATCGAATATGAAAGGATGATCTATACTGAGAGTGATTCAAAAGTTGCAAATTAGCACACATGTCCAAGATCATTTCCACTGTCAGATTGACAATGGTATTTTACAACGTTGACAAAATTTCTGGGAAATATACACTTTTTTTTATTATTTATATTTTATCTTCTGGATATAAATTAACAAAGTGAACCAATATCTTAAACTTGTATGTACCATTTGACTCATTAATTCTATTTCTAAGTGAACATCCTGAGAGGCTAATTAAGAATTTGAGCAAAGCTTTTCTACAAGAATATTCATTGCTGCACTGTTAAAACTGCAGAAAACCTGGAAAAACTTTAAAACCCTACAATGCAGAGGTTAGTTAAATTAGAGAAGTAACATTTTTTTGGCACATTTGCCCAAATAGAGTTGCATGAATATTTACATTCAGCATGGATTAGCTATAGCATCTATCTTTAAGTGAGAAAGCAAATTACATACATCTTCCATATGATCTCATTATACCTATACATTATTGTGTGTGTGTATATATATAACCGTGTATATATAGATAGATAGATAGATAATTGTGTGTATCTATCTATCATCTATCTACGTAGAGAGAAATTGGAGGGAGGGATATAACCTTAATGTACTGACATTGGTAGAATTCATATATTTCTCTCTGCTCTTTAGCCTTTATTTTCAGATTTTTCTACAATGAATGTGTAATGTTTTTGTTAAAAGAAACAATAAACATAATTTACTGTTTTTAGATATCTATGTTCTTACCAGATTTATCCTCCCATCATTTTAAGATAAACGGTAGTAAATAATATCAGTAGGTATCTTGTGACTCAAAAGCAAGATTGCTTAGAATGGTACATGGCACCTAGTTAGCATTAAAGATTCGCTGAATGAAGGAATGAAAAAATTGTTTGCTTTAAGCATTCTAGGGGTAACCTATATAATCTATATGAAATAATGTGCTTCCTTTTGTTTAAAATAGGTAAAATTAATTAAAATTATACTTTCAACCACCATGATTTAAAGCTTGCTCATTCCTACTACAATTTTCAATGATCTTATCTCTGTCATTGTATCTTTTTCCCATTCTGGCATTCTCTAATCCAGAACTTCATTTCCCCTGACTTAGCATAAGGAGTTCTTATTAAATGTACTCCTTTAACATCCCAAGGCAAATTCATAAACAAATGACTGATTCATTGCATGTAAAAACGTGTGAGGGCTCAAAGTGGGCATTTTGTAGGAGGGAATAGTGCAGTCAAGTATTATTCTAATCTTTTACTAAGTGACTTCTAAATGTGTTGGTTTCCTAGGTATTGTTGAATGGGTCAAAGACTAGAAATGAATAGACCTAGTACAATTATTTCTTACATGATTCATTTTTCTTCCTTTTTTGTGATAACACTGACTAATGTGCTATAACACTAGAACATGTTTGTCTGTTCTGTTTAATAATTCTTGATCTACATCACAATTCACATTCTTCCTGTAAAGTAGAAAATGCTAAGAAATAGAGCCACTGCAGAAGGTTTCACTGATATTGGATACATTGAAAAAAACTGAAGAAATTCACCAATTTTCTGAAATGCTGTTTTATCTAACTTCTCTTTCTCTTAGTTAAAAAGACTTACTGTTTTAACAGTTTTTAACAGAAAGAACAGAACTGTCCTGCTTTGTGGAATTATTGCCTAAGCAATAACTCTATGTACTTTGGAATACTGTATATAGAATTGCAGAGATGAAAATCGTTATGAATGCTAAAATAAGGTAATGGTTATGATGATTTTATTCAGCAGAAGATAAGTTCCATGAGGGCATAGATTTTTGTCTTAATCAAGGCTGTCTCTTCAGCACCTAAAATAGTAAATGGATGAAAAATCATGATGAGACTAAATCTAAACATTATATCAATACTAAGTGCTAAGCCACGTATATGTATTATTTCATTTAATCCTCATGAAAACAAAATAAGGTCTGCCCTATCATTATTATTTTAGGATGAAGCTTAAAGGAGATCAAACATCTTGCCCAGATTTACAAGCTAGTATGTGAAGGGACAAGAAATCAAATATAAATTATGAAAATCTTCTGCATTTAAGAGAATAAGATTTACTTAATTGTTCTCCTTTATCCAATTTACAGTGAAGTGTAACAAATATTTACAGATTCTCATTTCCTTTCTATATCAGCGTAATCAAGATGTCAGCCACATTAATCAGATGAACATAGAACTGGCTTCCTGTTTAATGACCAGCACTCTGGGTAGGACAGAATCTCAGCCTCCGTGTACATTTATAGCTGCTACGTGCTTCTCCTAGGGCCTCTTCCTTGCTGCTTCTCGCAACCTGCTCCCCTGCCAGTACAGATAAATGTCAATGGCTCTACTCAGTAATCTGCTCTCTTTTAGACGGTTGATTCGTACTGTCAATTTTTAACAGTTTTTTATCCACTTAATTTCTCTTAGCCGCCTGTTCTTTTTCCCAGGTACCCCCACACTAGTCTTTCCCCATGTCTAGTAAGAAAAATATTTTGAAAATTGTATGTTACCATTTAAAATACAACTAGAGAAAATGCTTTAATGTTTTCTGTGTAGTTTCCTACAGTACTCCACAGCATGGCACAACATGTCTTACACAGTAGGTGCTGAAGCAATGGATCTGGCAGAGAGTTACATAATTTTTAACTGGCGATTGGCATGATGATCTAAAAAATTAAAATAAGAATGAAATGAAATTAATAATAATAAAGTAATATATGTATTTCAGTTCATTTGGGCCTTTTTCATACTGAAATATTTTTCTTGAGAGTAAATTCTATTCCTTCCACCTCTTAAATTGTAACTTTCAAATCCATCTGTATACTCCTTATCTGTCCTTTATTGTGAGCCCTGTTCTTGTCATGTCACGTTCATGTCACAATTAGTGCAACAGACTCCTAACTAGTTGCTTATCTCAACTCCTCCCCTCCAGTTGGATCAGAGTGATTTTATAAAAAGAGAATATTAGTCTGAAGCTCTCTTGCTTAAAGTCTTGCATGGATTCCTCATCATGTAAGTTAAAATTGAATGGCTCGTGCATGGCATGTATGACTTTTCGTGATCAGAGCCATCATGTATTGCCCTTCTCACCTCTTGCTGCTCACCACTAGGCACAGTACACTCCAGCCACAGGACATTACTTAAAATGTACCATGAACTCTGTGGGGTTGGACCTGTTCATCTGCCGCTCCTCCTGCCTGTATGCCATGTCTTCTCTACTCATACCTGTCTTGCCCAGCTCCTTTCGTTCACTTGGCTAGTTCCTCCACGTGGCTGAAAATTAACTCGAGATGGCACCTCCTCACAGTATCTTTTTCTATCTTCCACTATGGCCTAGGTGTGCATCCTATGTGCTCTCTCCCAGTTGTGTACTAACAACATCATCACTCTTATCCACCAATACTTACTTTGGAGAATCAGCTATGTACATAGTATTGTGCTAGTTCCAGGGAACGCAAGGGATAACGGTGGAAAACAAAACAGATGGCTGCATGGCCTGTCTTCACAGAATGAAGTGTAGCTAGGAAGAATATTGCGTTTGCCTATTTCCTTCCACTATGCAGTACACTCCTGAAGATACGGGACCTGCCTTTGATCCCTATGTTTCTAGTCACTGGCAGATAGAGATAGTGCTCACTGATGAATGAGCTTCCTGGTCCTGTGTGGAGAAGTCTCTGTTCATTCTCAGGACTTCACCATCACAGTGAAACATATTTCATTTTGAAAGATTACCTCAGGTGCACATAGTGAAACAGAATTGTATACATAGCTTATTTGTCTCCTTTGCAATTACATTGTTTCTGCTTATTTCAAAGTTTGTTCCATGTGGTGACTAAGGGCAAAAAATTATAAGAAATTGCTTAAACTCAAACAACTTAATATTTTGGACTACTATTCTCAAAGGAAAAAATCACTATGGAATAAAGTTGATAATTATTAAAAGATCTCGGTGGACCTCAGTAAAATATTACTAAAAATTGGATTACATCATTGTATATGCAAAGTGTTGATAGGAATTGTCTCTTTTTCTACTGAATTTTTAAATACATGGTACAAATATATTCATACAATGCTCAATTTAGCTATTGTGTTTGCATAGCTGACTAATTAAACATAACACTTTACATAATATTCATCTCAGAAGTCTAAACTACCAAATGATTAAAATTTTAAGCGAGTTGTATGGATATAATTTGTCATATTTGTTCCTCATTTTATATAAATTGGCTTAAATATTGGTACAATTTTAGGAATATTACATATCTAATGTCAATATTTCAGGCACTATAGTGAGCTTCTCTCCCTTCTAACAGACTCCAATAACAAAATATAAATAGTTGTCTGAATTAATTCTTTCATGTCTTGATGAATTTCCAAATGATTATGAGTCCATAGCAATAAAAATTTTACTGCCTACTTACTTGCTAGTCCTAATCACCCCAGAGTTAATGATTGTGCATCTTTTGAATTCAAGATTCACATAAGTTAATATTCAGGGCATTCTCCTTTTTCTTACTAGTACTGCAATCCATGCATGAGTGTGTACATATATATTACTATATATATATGAATGTGTATATATATATATATATGTACACACTCACATATGGATTGCAATAGTAGTTAGAAATATATATATATTTCACATATGTGTAATATCTATATTATTATTATCAATTTAGAATGAAATATATAATATTTATAAACACATCATATTGACTTTTTTAGTTCAAGGAATTGTGAAAATATTTATGTTTAGGTTATGTATTTATATATTTATATTATGCATTTATAATTATTTATATTTATAAATAAATCCATGAGCTACATACAGAGAGGCAACTGAGGGAGGAAGCATAGTAAAAATCTATTTAACAAATGTTCAATGACATTATTTATAAACGTTGTCATTTGGTTATTTTATCTAAAATGTTCAATAAAATGGGAAAATACTAAGTTAATGGGTTCAATAACAAGCCCATTATTACTGGAGCTGTAGTGTGACTTCTGCAGCCCAAAAGATTATAGCTGAGCAAGAGAAGGGGAAAGAAGTAGATCATCCATTACATTGAGCAGTTAATGATATTTATTGCATTATTTATCAAATACTGTGGATGTTATTTGTAGCTGCAAGCTTGACCTTAGCTAATCAAATTTAATGAATGTGTATATTGTAAATACACTATAAAAAAATGCCCTATTGTTTTACGAAGTAGGAACATGAACTAGTATTATGAAATTCAGTAAGAGTGTAGTTTCAAGATATTAATGTTAAGGAACTTAGGTGCAAGACAGAATAGATGTTTATAATTCAGACACGGCTGCTGAAATTTCCTTCTCCTTCAGTAATATAAACATCCAAGATATCTATCTTAAATGATTTTTGCAAAGCGTTTTTATAAATGTAGTAGGAAGACTGTAATAATAATATATTATTAGAATATTAGAGTTCTTATTCTATCATAAAAATGTGAAAAAAATCAGAAGCTTTCACCATGTTATTTATGAGTTTGTATTTAATTAGATTTGAATATATACTTTGGAGAGAAAACATAAATGTGATAAAGAAACCAATACCTACTGCATAATTTTTAATTTTATAATCCTTCTAGGAAAGGAAATATACCATGATTTCCAACATGAGAACAATTACTTCACTTTGCGTATATTTTTTAAAGATTTGGAATGAGACGTTAGCTCATTAGGATTCTTTCTTTTCATATGAAAAGCAGTATTGGTGGCAATGAAGCAGTATTTTAAAGCATGAATATAATTTTTTAAAGCAGTTCCTAGACATCAAATCATGAAACTAACTTTACACATGTGCCTCCTAGATTTATCAGAGAAGGAGATAATAGAAATTAAATAAGAACTGCCTCCCAGTTAAGAGATCTTTCCATTGAAACACACTGTCTATCATTGAAACTTGATGACTAATAAACTCCTTGGCTTCATTTCTAAACGTAAGATTTATTTTTTCCCTCTAGTATATGGAAAGAACATGAAACTTATAAGGTGAATCTCACTGGAGCTATTGAATCTAAATATAAAATTATTATGTTTCACAACTTGTTATGTCTAATGCTGAGGATTTTTTCTCCCAAAATATGGTTGTCAAAATTCTATATTATTTCCAAATGAATGTTGCATGTGATTAATTGAATTGTTATTTAGTAAATATTCACTTTTTCTCTTTTCTCTCTTAAGGTACAGTATACTTCCTCATAACAATGATGTTGGGTGTGGTCATGTGACTTGCTTTGGCCACATGAAAGAACACAAGAGCATAGAAGTCTTCAATGTGCTTGTGCAATTTGATTTGGCTTATGTCCTCCTGGGATCCTCTGTGAGAGAGCATTCACTCCATTAACAGTTGAACATTCAACCAGGCTCCAGACTCGTGAAGCAGACTCAATGAAACAGACTTGGATACAGCTGAGATCCCGAAACCATGCTCAGTTGAACCACAGAGTGATGTAGAGTCACTGAACTGATTCCAGCAGAATTCAGCAGAGCCACAGTTGACTCATAGATTTGTGAGTTTCATTGTAAGCCAGAATTGTTTTGTTTTGTTTTTTGTTTTTTTAAATACAGCATTACTGTTGCATAGTTTAGAAATACACATATGACTTTCTGGAGTATTATTAAGAAACTTTTACATTTTCTTAAGTACTATAGTTAAGAAACAGATTTATTTTTAAGTTAATTAAATTCATATATTTAAGGCCTAATATTTTATATTTTATTGTTGGGTAGTGTGCTAGTAATTATAGTCTAATTTAGGCAAATATTTATGGGAAATAAATAACAATAGCAGAAATGCTTTATATTGTGATGTATAAAATCCATTTAACATTTCTAAATAAGATAACATATGTGTATTTTATCAATTCAGTCTGCAAAGAAAAATACATTTGAGGACACACTTAAGATTGCATCAATACAGAAATAGCAAATGTTCTGGAATGCCAGTTTCAACCCAAACTTTGAATCACCGCCCAATACATACGTCCAAAACAAATTTGGGACCAATATGCACAGCATTTTCCTTACATGTATTTCTTAACTGATAAACAGGTAAATGAAACCAGTTCTGCACCTTAAGAGTTTTAATTATAAGTAACAAAAATTAGTTATAGAACAAGAGATTAGAACTTCATATAAGAAAAAGAAGCTCAGAAAGACTGACATCAAACACAAAGATGTAGAACTTTCACGTGGTAAAACAAAGAGGTGATCCCAGTTCTTCTGATTCCATGACGGCTATACTATCCATGCACTAACCACATGGAATTTTTTTTTTTAATAAATAAGCATATCTATTTTCCAGGAATAATTTAGAAGTTACAGAATGTGGGGTTGTTAAATCACTTAACAATTTTTTTCTTCTTTCTCATTTTATGAGACAGGATATTCAAAATTTGTTTTCTCTGTAAAATTTCTTATAATTGGGCACCTGTCAGCAAAGACAATCTTGAGTTTTCAGGAGCTTTATTTAAGAGCCTTTTTGGATGACACGAAAGAGTTGAAGAGGGTGAAATAACTACAGTCTGAAAATATTTCAATCCAAAGAAAGAAATTTCAACATATGAGAAACCACTAGTAAACTTTCATTTGCAGAGTAAAAATTTGCTGCTTATCTTATTGGTACTGAGCATGAAACTCGGGATAATAATCATGCCAAGCTTTTCTTGCTGCTTTAACAGTAAGTGTCTAATCAGAATGTGAACAATAAAATATTCTTCTCTCTAATCTCTTTAGAGAGAAGAAATGTCATTGATTTCTGTATGAAAGAAAGTTGTGTGTGTAGCTGATAAGGTCTAGTAGCTATAGTCACTGAGCAAGTTGGTAGCTGAGTTTATTCAGTCAAAAAGTTGGCATTTATAAAGCAGCTGTGGAACAAAGCTTATTTGGGTTCTACTCTAAGTTCTGCTACGTATTAGTGTATAATGAATAAGTGATCTATCCTCTTTATATCCTGGTTTTCTTACCAATAAACTGAGGATAATAATACCCTGTCTTATAGGATTGTGGTGATTATTAAATAAGATGTATCTAAAAGGTAAGCACAGGGTTTGGTACTGGAGATATCAAGACAAAAGTTATGGTCTTATAGAGGAAGAGCAAGTAATTAGGTAATTTCAGGAAGTGGTAAGTACCCTAACAGCCTAAGGAGCACAGAGTGCAACAAAAACCACAACGGAGAATATTTAATAAAGGCAAGGTATTGAGGGAAGGCTTTTAGAGCAAATGACACTTTACCTGAGTCTTAAAGAACGTATAGGAGCTAGACATGCAAAACAGTTGATGTTGGGAAGTCAAATGGCTCACAGTCTTTGGCATATGCACTAAGTATTCAGTAAATGTTTGATAAATATATTATAAATATAAATATAATAAATATAATAAATATGTGAGTGAATGATTGAATGAACATTTTACCTGTTGACAAAATTTCTTTTTCCTATGATAATTGTTGGAAGAAAATTATCATTGCTGGGAAAACAACCTGTATAGTATAAATAATCTTATTACTAAAAATCTAAATAAATTTGATACATAGATGATTTAAGTTTTTAAAGTTTCACTGCTATTGTGAAGTACTTCAATCCACAATTAACTGAGAAAAAATATTAGCTTATTTAAAGTATTCACATATATACACAAACATGTGAATTTAACAAAATTTAGAAGGTCAAATTTCCCAGGGAAAGCATTATTATCTTTCCAGCTTTCTGTAAATTTAAACAAAAAACATTTATTTAACCTTGTTTTTCTTATAATTACAATCACGTGGTAAGTATGTTCTAAATTTGTTTGGTACAAAGGGATAAATAAATGTTCTTATTTACTCTTCAGAGATTGCTTTGCCAAGTGTCCTTTTGTGGAAAACTACAGAATCTCATAGAAAAACTCTAAATTATTATATGCATCACCTCTCAATTACAATACATCTAACACCTGAGGTTCTTTAGGATTGGAAGCAATGCAAGAGATCATGTAGTCCAAAACCATCATTTCAGAGATGAGAAAATTAAAGTTTGGAGAGATGAAACAATAAACCACAATTAGCAAATGGAAGTTGGGACTAACGTATTTTCTTCTGTGTTATCTGTTAAAGGGGAAATACATGAGTAAATATGACATAATCAAATCATTAATTTATTTCCTTCCAGGGTATGGCAGACACTGTTGGTCACCTACCTAAGACCAATCTTCCCTTTCCCATGATAAACAATAAATGAATTTATTCTCTTGGCAACAAGAGAATAAATTCATTTATTCTCTGGATGTTCTAATTACTGGTTCTCAACAGATGGCAGTAATGTTCTTCCAGGAAGTATGAAGAATGATGTTGGCTGTCATGATTAGGTACAAGCATTTAGTGCTTAGGGATCCTGGGCTCTTACACCATAAAGAATTGCCTCATGCAAAATGGCTGTGTTGCCAACTGGAAACAATGACTAAACTAATCATGGTGATCTTGTCCCACTGTGCCAGGAATGAGCATAGGGATGGGCATGTTACCCAGTCCAGGCCAAATGAAACATAAAATGAAGTCCATTGTAGACTTTAGTGATTTTTCTCCCTGGAATAAAGAAAGAGGTGGTCCTGTGAAGAGAACTCATCTTTGCTCTCGGACTCCTCCTCACTGCTGTGTGCACTCTCCTCACAGCATTCAGTAGTTGGAGCTGAGCAGCCACCATGTGATGATGAGGTCACTAACGTGATAATGAAAGTAACAGGATGACAGAAAAGGATGAAAAAGTCACTGAGTCAATCAATCATTGCATACCTCCATACTTCTCAATTAACAAAGAATACATAGCCATTTGGTTATATACTGTTGGTCATGGTATCTGTCATTTGCTCTTCAAGGCATGCTGATACAATAGATATCTTGGATAAATTTGGTGTTTGGAAATAAGATATGTAAACATTGTTTAGCTATTGTTAATCCATTCTAGTGTTATTGCTTGTTTTAAAGAAGCTGTGTACTTCATTGATATCAGGCCACTGAATATTTTCCTGGCTCCTAAATATTATTAGATATCTGATTGTTATTTTATTTTTTAAGGAATATTATATGTAACGAGAGAAAATATTGTATCACTATTTAAAGGATAATGTGGGAGCACACTCATGTGTCCCTTCCTCCTCTTTTATCAGTGTTCTCCTGCCAAGAAACAGTATGTCTAAGAGCTTAAAAAAAAGAAGTAAAAAATATAATCTTTAGATGATAAATAAGGACATTAAGTAATTTAGTAAAGTGTAAGATCAGAAAAAAAATAGAACATAATAAATGGCTTCCAGAAAACAGAGACTCCAACTAAGTTAGATAATAAAATTTATAATTTGAGTTCTAAACAGTTTCTTTCCCACATATTAGAAAATCTTGCTAAATTTTAAGAGCTGAAAAATAAGATCATTTTGGCTTATTTTTAACAATATTTGTATTACTATCATACAATTCATGGTTTACTTATCTTTCCCAATCAATTTAAGCATTCATAAGGAAAAATGTCTTAATAGTTAAGCCAATGCACATTCAACACATTTTAAAATCATGCTTTAAAGTAAACACAGAAAAATGGAAACTACTCTATGCACCTAAGAACTGTATATTGCCCAAAAAATAAGAGTATTGGGCTGAATTATTAAGCTTAGGTTACATATTCCAAAACTATATTCAAGGAAAGCTCCTCCAGTAAAATTTGTGCCTTGTTATGCACAGCCAACCAAAGTAGCACTGAGCTCTTGTATTTTAAAAGTGTAGTGGCCTTTTGCATTTACAATTCAGTGCACAGTAACTATAATACCATAATAAGTCCTTGGTTTTCTTCCCCTTGAAATGTACAACTCAGTTTTAAGGTGAGTGCCTTCACAACACAGACCCATCTGTTTTTTTCTCTGTGTGCTTGTTGGTAGTGATATATGCTTGTGGAGTGTGCTAACAATATGTCTCAAAGTTTCACAAAAATAATTAAATTGGTATCATGAGTAGATAGTTAACCAAAAATGCTACAGAAAAATATTATGCAGAAATATAGTCTAATCGTAGCTTTACATATTCTAAGCTGGACACTTTTATTTAGTTAGTATAATTTCCTCTCTACTAATTTTCTTAGCCCAGATTTAAATATAAAGTAAATTATTGGGTTGTGTTTATTTGTTTATTTTGCTGTTTTTTTCTATAGAATAATTTCTCCAGATAATAATGAGTATTAAACAACAATGTTTTTGATTCTATGATGCCTTGATATAGTAAAACGAAGAGTAAATGTAAAATGAGTAAAAGAATAAAAGAGTAAAATGTAAATCTTTATTTTCAACTCTTGGATCTAAAAAATGGATGCATTTTAGACTCATTTGGGACATATTTTTAGATATTGATGGCTAGCTCCCATTCCAAAAAATTCCAATTAATTGTTCCAGACTGAAGCATGTCTGTCGTTACTTTTTAAAAGCATTCCATGTGATTCTTATGCATTGCCAAATTGAGAACCTTTGACCAAAAACCTATTCATTTATAATCATTCAAATAAATGCTTAGAATCGAAGAATTTGTAGCATAAAGACTTGAAGAATATCAAGTTTCACACATCTTAAAAGACTGATTTTCCATTGCATATTTTGGTGAAAGGACACTGCTGCATTTGACCACCAGCAGGAAATTGACTCTACTGGCAATTATCTAGATGCCCACCCATTATTTTGGTGAAAGGACACTGTTGCATTTGACCACCAGCAGGAAATTGACTCTACTGGCAATTATCTAGATGCCCACCCATTATTTAGCTCACACTCACATTTTTACATGTTATTCATATTTTAAGCATCTTTTCCTCAAAAGAAAACACCATAGCTGTTTGTTTCATTGGAGTATGTAGCATGCAGGAAAGCAAAAGGTGGCAGATGGGGCAGAGAGAAACAAAGATACAGTATCATGCTAGATACTTTGCTACTATGTAATTAATTATCCCTTTAGTGTAAAGGAAACTAGAATTAATTGGCTCTACTCATGAAAGATTAAAGTATATCTGTAGCAAATTATACCAGCCTTCACTATTATAATAAAAATATCTCTGTGACATTGTATTCTGTGGTTTTCCAGCAGTATCTTTGCCTACTTATTTGTGTCATTTCTGGCTAGTCTTTCCTCTCTCTCTTTTTTTTTTTACACACAGATGTTCCTTGGCATGTACTCATTAACTTGCTCTTCCTAAGCATTTTTCAAAGTGCAGTTTGAAGACCGCTTGTACCCAAAATACCAAAACCTACGTATTTAAAAGCTTCAATCAGACGTAATGAATAAAAATCCTCAAGGATTGATGGCTGTTTTAAAATTATTGTTATTATATTGATTATTATACTCGTTAATCTTTTAACACACTATTTGCGTTAGCAGTATCAAATCGCCCACTGTCATTTCTGCTTTACTCATTATAGCACTTTTCATATTATATTGAACTTATTCAAAATACAGAAGAATTTCATGGGGAGCAAGAAATGCGTTCCTTCCTCTATATCCCCAGCAACTAGCATGGTACTTTGTTCATATTAATATACGTGTACAGAATAAAGGAATGGCTCAATAAAACAATCACCTTCATGCTCATTTAAGCTCAAAAGATAAGTCAATATGTTTGCATCCAAAATTCTGTTTTAAACCATCTTTATATTTACTGTTTTCCCCAGTTTATATGCTTTTGTCTCATACCCACCTCTCTCTTGGATTTTTCCCCCGGATAATGAGTCACTGATTAAAAGTTCATAAAGCAGCCCATCGACCAAGTCAAACCAATCCCTATATCTGGTGTCTATTTTATTTCTACTAGCAAGCACATAAAGGATGAAATAAAACTATATTTGTAGATGATATGATTATTTATGTAGAAAATACCAAGAAATCTACAAAATGTAGAACTAAAAAGTGAGTTCAGATGATGCGAGATAAACATACAGAAATAAATTATGTTTCTATATACTAGCATGTGGACACTAAAGTTAAAAATACAACACCATTGATAATAGGGGAGGTTATGCGTGTGTGGGAGCAATAGATATATGGGAAATCTTTATACCTTCCACTCAATTTTGAGAGCCTTACATTTTTCTAAAAAAATAGTCTTTAATTACAAAAAAAAAATACCACTTATAACTGTTCAAAAATATTTAGGTATATGTGCAACAAGATGTGCACAGAATTTATATAATAAAAATTATACAAGACTATTGAAAGAAATAAAAAAAGATGTAAAAAAGTGGAGAGAACTACTATAATACTATTCCAAAATTGATGAGGAAAGGCAAAAGAGCTAGAATGCCTAAAACAATTTTGAAAAAGAACAATTAGGTGGGAAAAACCAGTCCACTGATTTCAAGATTCAATATATAGGTATTTAATATCAAAGTGTGGTATACTGGCAGAGGGATAGACATATAGACCAATGGAATAGAAGAGACAGCCCAGAAATAATCCACATAGATATATCTTACCAATTTTTTACAAAGTTGTAAAAACAATTCAATGGAGGAAAAAGTGGTTTTCAACAAATGGTTGAACAATTGGACATACGCAGTACCCTCCTCAAAAAAAATTAACTCTGACTTAAGTCTTATATCTTAAACAAAAATTAACTCTAAATGGATCATAGACTTAAATGTAAAATATGAAACTATATGAAACTTTTAGAAAAAGATATAGATGAACATATTTGGAATCGAGAACTACTCAAAAAGTTCTTAGATTTGACACTAAAAGGATGATCCATAAAAGAAAATATTGATAAACTGGACTTAACCCAAAGTAAAAACCCTTGCTCTGTGAAATTACCTATTAAGAGGAAGAGAAGTTTGAAAGTGAAAGAAAATATGTGCAAACCACTTATTTGACAAAGAGGTAGTATCTAAAATATATAAAGGACTCTCAAAACTCAGCAGTAAAAAGCAAGCAATCCAATTAAAACATGAGCCAAAGACATTAAGAGACATTTCACTGAAAGTTATACACAAATGGCAAATAAGCACATAAAAAGATGCTCAACATCATTAGCAATTAGAGAAATGCAAATTATATTACTACACTCCTATCAGAATGGCTAAAATGAAAAACAGTGACAGAACTAAATGCTGCTGAGTATACAGCAAAATTGTCATTCGTACATTGTTGGTGGGAATGTAAAATGGTACAGGCTGTCTGGAAATGTTTGGCAGTTACTTTAAAAACTAGACATGCAACTACCATACAACCAAGCAATTAAATCTTAGGCATTTAATCAGAGAAATTAAGACCTAAGTTTATAAAAACAAACAAACAAGTTCTACATGAATGCTATATCAGCTTTATTTACAATAGTTTAACCCAGGGTCCATAAATGAGCAAGTAAACAAACAAGGTACAGCTTTAATGTGGATACTTAGCAATAAAGAAGAATAAACTATTGATACATGGAACAACCTTGTTGAATCTCCCAGGATTTTAATGCTGAATGAAAAAAGCCAAGTCCAAAAGGAAACTTACTGCATTATTCAGTTTATACAACATTCTTAAAATGACAGACACACAGATGTAGAGAACAAATGTATGGACACCAAGGGGGGAAAGTGGCCGGGGGTGGTGGTGGTGTGATGAATTGGGAGATTGGGATTGACATATATACACTAATATGTATAAAATGGATAACTAATAAGAACCTGCTGTATAAAAAAATAAATAAAATTCAAAAACGAAGAACAAATTTAGTTCTAATTTATTTAATATTGTGCTTTAAAATATGTGACAGAATTTAATATCTTTATTAAAACATTTTTATAGGGTATACAATAAAGCATCTTTTCTCAGTATTATAATTTCAGGTGTTATATACCAAATTATAACTGAAAAGGCTATCTAAGATCATAAATGTTGTTAGGATATAACTAAATGGTGTAAAGAGGAAATAATTATATCACATTTGACTATTCTTATTTATTCTAAAAAATTATGAGAATATTGAGTATGCAGAGTTCAGTATTTAGGAAGAAGAAAAGAAAGTTTGGGTAAAGTTTTTATTTGCTTAAAAATGCATACTCTATTCTGGTTCAGTTGGATTAATGTCATTTTAAAGTGCAGGTTACTAGACTTGGATATTGCTTTTTTTTTTTTTTTTTTAAGTTTGATCAGTTGCCATTTGGTTTAACAATCCCTTAAGGTGCAATTGGATTCAGTGTCATAAAACTGTTTATCCTGTATGAATTTGTGAATAAATCACACCCCTCACTACTCTGTAAGGTCCATTTAGTACACACTTGGTAGAAAGACAATGTTGTTCCAAGAAGATGAAGACGTATTGTCGCCTTATGTCTGCCATAAGGTTTAAACCCAACACAGAAATTTACAGCTGCTTTTTTTCTTTTTTGGAAGCACAGTGTAGTCAAGCATTAAATGTATAGTTAACAGATATCCAATAGTCACAAGAGACTTGACAACTTAAATTACTTCGTTACAATGAAGATAAATAGCAATCTAAACATGGGTACATATTGCACCCTGCAATGCAATTGACTCTAATGTTGTTGCCAGGCAACTTCCCAGGACAGATTAAAAATACTTCCTGTAATTTGATGGTAACAAGAAACACACACACACACACACTCACACACACACACACACACACACACACACTTGCAGGAATAACCAAAGCTCTTGTGTTTTAAAAAATGGTGTGACCATAAAATATATTTGAATGCATACATGGGTAACATCAAAATGAAATTGTTTTATAAAATGTATGCTTCTTGGAGTGAGCCTTTAATAGAAGTATGACCTATCATAGACTTTCAATCACTCACAATATATTTAAAGAGTGAAACCATTTATTTTCTGGGATAAAGTCAGTGTTCTTAGGGGATTTATATCACTGTTTGAAGAGATTTTAGTAGAGCAAATATTAACTAGAACAAAATGAAATAACTTTTCTTTTTAATCATTCATATAACTGGAATATATGTAATGCTATTACACACTAAACAGTATACACATATCTTCTTGTATATTTGAGATTTAAATTTTTTAAATTTTATTTTACATATTTATTTTTTGCTTTCCTAATTGGTCTATCATCTCTAGATTCTCTTTCTGAGATTCACATATATAGTCTATCATTGAAAGAAGAATTATAACAAATTTTGGTAGGAAGGGATATATCAGAAGTAAATTCTGTAATGTTTGACTCAGAAATATCAAGCTTATTAAACTATTTTTTTCTTTTTTCCTCTTTGAAGAAGCATCTAGATTGAGCTCATTCTTTACATTGTTATTCAAAAAGAAAGATAGAACTGCAGTCCCCATTTTTCCAGAACAAAATGCCCATCTTAGACCCTTGATTATTTTTGCTGTCTTCTAAACATTATCTAGCTATTTTTTTCAAAGTTTCAGAAACTTCTTCCAGAATGGTTTATAGTTATCTAGGCTCAGCCGTTCAATGACTTTTGCAAAGATCAGGAAAAGATTTCAGACATTTTCATTCTAATATATTTTCCTTTGATGCCTACAAATATGTTTGCTGGTTGGGCTGCAGCAGTGTAGTAGAGATAGCAGGACTAAGCTTATGAACAGATACAGTAAACATGTAAGAAAGCAAGTGAGAGCAAAGGATTCCACTTCATCACACTGCTTTGTAATGAACTCTAAATTCTACAATACTGTTTCCATTAAGTCACTTTTTTCTGGAAATTAGTTAATACAAATATTAATGAAGAATAACTATAAGTTTAGTCACTGGGTCAACCAAATTTATCTAAGAAATACTATGTTTTATCAATTGTGCTAGATACTAGAAATACCAATAACAACAACAATAATAATATGCCATGATAGAAGCAACTAAAGAATCCAAAGTCAAGAGAGTAATAATAATAATGCAAATTAGCATTTATAGAATTTTTGTGTGTTCTGAGCACTTAAGATCTTTATATGCATCACATTATTTCATCATTAGAAAAACCCTTTAAAAGTTACTCTTATTATTCCTAATTTACAGGCAAGAAAACAAGGGCATAAAAATTTTAAATTTTAAACAATACCCCAGAATGGCAGAACTATTGCATAAATTCATGTTACTTCAGAGTATATCCTGTTAGGCAATGAATTTTTAAAATGCAATAGTATAAAACATTTTAGTCATGAAATATGCCTGTTCGTATTTGTGTTTAGATTGATAACTGTTTACAATGGTGTGCAAGATGTACTGAAGATCTAGAATAGAGGCAAAGAGATGGGCTGTGAAGCCATTGTAATAGCCCAGATATAAGTTAGGGTATTAAACAAGTACTTTAAATAAGAATAGGGGGATTGTAGATTAACTGCAGTAATTTCACAGATAGAACTAAAATTAATGTGGGAGGTGCTGTTGAGGAAGAGGAAACAGTGAAGGATGGCTTGACTTTTCTAGTATAAAACACTGGCCAAAACACCAAGTGAAAAGGTAATAACAAGAGGCAAAGAAGATTATTCAGAGGAAAATGAATAAAATGAAATGTCGGGCCTGAAGATAGAATGCCTAATATATTTAACACAAGCCTTTGAAACTCAGGAGAGCATACACAGCTAGAAACACCAGTTCGCAAATGACAAATTGCTAGAATTATGTTCTAAATTAGGTGAGAAGGGATGAGATCTATTGCCTGAGAGGTATGGATAGTAGACTGAGATGGTGTGGAAGTTCTCTTCTGAAAGTTTTTGCCAGTGGAAAAAGAGGAGGCAGCTGAAAGGTAGGAGACAGGCGAGATGTGGGACATTTGAGCAGATCAGAGATGTTATAAAATAAGCGATTTATGAGATTAATTTTTCATGAAAATGCAGTAAGACTGTGATGTCACACCAAGGGGCCCACCTAAGTTAATGCTCATGAATTGACCATGAAACCAGTCAGCAAGGGAGACGGGAGAGGGTGGGTAGGAGAGAAAGAGAGAGACAGAGAGAGAGAAACTGTTTTGTTCAGTAACTTTTATACTAACCAGAACTGCATATAATACACAGTTAGTAGCAGGCTTAACTGTCTCAAACAAGAAAGCATTTCAAGGAGGAAACTTTTCAAGAAAATGCTCAAGTTTACTCAGAGTTCTTTTTGTTTAATTTCTTTTACAAGTATTTAAGGAAAAATTTGAATAAAGTACTGAGAAGAGAGAGAGAAAAAGGAAGATGAATAATTTGTTAGACAGTTTCCGTGCATCTAATTTAAGAATCAAGACCTTGAACTAAATTGACTATTGTGTGAAATAAACCTGGAGATTCTAAGAATGGATTTTAGTTAGCATTAGACAAATTCTCAGACCAGGAAATCATATGCATCAATCGATAGACTGCACCAAAAGATAGATTCTTGCTTTTTTCATTATTCCCCTCACGAACATAGTGTTTACAATATTATACTTGTTCAGCAAAATGTAGAAAGTTAATACTATTCTCATAAGAATAATTTCAAACTCAAGAGCCTCCTTTATAAAATGCTAGGCATATATTAGCTACTTTTTATTGATTTAGACAATATACGAGTTGTCAGAAAAATCCCATTTTTTAGAGCTGTAACAAGATTTCCTTTACTGTAGATGTTTTAAAACAATCATTAATCACTTTTTTGAGCCAAAATGAATTTAGTCCATGTTGAAGATCTATAATCCTAATCATGGTGTCTTTTCTGGGTTTTCTAACTATGTACCATAATGGCTGACTGCTCAATAGGAGATTATGTGTCCCGCTACAAGTGTACTTGTTATAGGGCTGTTTCACTTTGAACCAGATGGGGAGAACTGCTTATTAATTCAAGCCACTTTTCCCAAACTGACATTTCCCTAATTTAATCAGTAGAAGTAGTAGCTATTTGAAGCTGAATTCAGTGTAATAAATGATTGTTCATTTTATAGGCCAAATGCCCCTTCTCCCTGCAAAGCAAATTTAACCCATAATGTGACTGAGTTCTATTTGTACTGCATCACATAGGAATTTATAACAATTATCTATGGCAAGATGCATCTTGAGTTTCAATTGGCGATGCTAGACAAAGCTCAGCTTTCTTCACCTTCTACCCCTACCCCAGCAACAGTAATGGACGAGTAATCTATGTGAAAATTGTAGGGAGGAAAAGAAATGGATGAGAGGCAAGGCAACACTGGGACCCCAATGAATTGTTTATTCTTCAAATCAGCAAAAATGAATTATGTCACTACATCAGCAAGTCTGAATTATAAAAGAGAGCTCAGTGACTGTAAGGTGCTCTAATTGGGGCAAATTTGGAATGGATCCTTGAATGACATGGATATCAGACTGCTTTTCCTCAATTATCACTCATTCTACATTCATGGATATCCATGGTATACTAGATATTATGCTAATAACTACACATAGAAAGAAAAGTACAACATTATGCCTGCGGGGGGGGTGCGAGTGGAGAGAGGTGATAATTAGGTTGAGGGCATATAAACACATATGCATACAGCATATTTAAAAAGTAAGGGAATATGAGTTTGGAGTGGTAGGCAAGCTCCATAATATTTAAGACCTTGATGACAATCTAAGGTTAGACTTTGTTCCCAATAGACAATGGTGAGATCATAAATAACTTAAGATTTTTACAGCCAAGGAATGATATCCTAATATTTGAATTTTAGAAAAATCATCCTGGCAAGACTGTGAGAGGACTGGTGAAGATAACACAACTTTGAGGCAGGCAATCTATTACAGTACTTAATAAAGAATAAGAGGAAAGAAAAATGCGAGAGAAGAAGTTGGGGGGGGTAGAATGAATTAAATTGTGATGATAGAGAAGAGGAGATAAATTTGAGAGACACTTAGAAGTATAAATAACATGTTATAGGAATTAATACAAATAATCTGATGTTAAGATTACTGTTTGGGAATGAAGAAAACTCTGAAAGTGGATATGACTCGTTAAGTAAAAAATATAAATGTTGGAAGAAGAGGACTAAGGATTATAACTCGACTGTACCCTAACATTTAAAAGGAATTCAGAAGAGAATTTAGTATTCTTGGAAAGAATATCCAGAGATGCAAAAGAGAAACTAACAAAAGAATGAAGGTGTCAGTATGGCAAATATTTTAAATCCTACTCAAATGTGTACTGAAATGTAGCAAATGCCAATCATTAGTAATCTTTGTCATAGCAGTTTCAGTGGAGTATTGGAGGTAAAACCCCAATTGTACAAATAGGATTTGAGAAAATATAATCAGGTGAGGGTCACTCTTAAAAAATGCTAAGCCTAGGAAGGAGAATGAAACAGAATCCTATTTAGAGTGGCAAATCAGGCTCCCATAGGAAAGGCATTTTTACTTTTTTTTTTTGGTATTGAGGGATATGTGTACAAATGTGCATGCTAAGGGCAAAAAATCCAAAAGAGACAGAGATTGATAATGGACTAAGAGAAAATATTAACTAAATCAAGATTGCTAATCAAAGTTAGACAGATGCAAAACCAGTTGTAAGTATATCTTATTAGGAGAAAAAAACAGGTCTTCTGCTGAGTAGAAAGAAATGTTGTAACTTTTCAGGATAAATTATCTTTGGCGTAGATGAATTTACCTTCTGAGGGTCAATTTTTTCTTTACGAATCAGTAATTGATTTCATTATGAATGAAGTTTATCTTGAAATGGTAGAGGGCTAAGAGAGAATGCTGAAGCTTTTTTTTTTTTTCTTAACTTATTATTTTATACTGCAGTATAGTTGATTAACAATGTTGTGCTAGTTTCAGGTATAAAGCAAAGTGGTTCAGTTATACATATACATGTATCTATTCTTTTTCAAATTCTTTTCCCATTTAGGTTGTAACATAATATTGAGCAGAGTTCCCTGTGCTATGCAGTAGGTCCTTGTTGGTTAACCATTTTAAATATAGCAGTGTGTATATGTCAATCCCAAACTCCCTAACTATTCCTCCCTCCAACCCTTCTTCCCTGGTAACCACAAGTTGTTCTCTAAGTCTGTGAGTCTGTTTCTGTTTTGTAAATAAGTTCGTTTGTATCTTTTTTTTTTTTTTTTAGTTTCCACATATAAGTGATATCATACGATATTTCTCTTCCTCAGTCTGACTGAACTTCACTCAGTATGACAATCTCTAGGTCCATCCATGTTGCTGCAAATGGCATTATTTCATTCTTTTTATTGGCTGAGTAATATTCCATTGTATATATGTACCACATCTTCTTTATCCATTCTTCTGTCAATGGACATTTAGGTTGCTTCCATGTCTTGGCTATTGTAAACAGCACTGCAATGAACGATGGGGTACATGTATCCTTTTGGACCATGTTTTTCTCCGGATGCAGGAGTGGGATTGCAGGATCATATGGTAGCTCTATTTTTAATTTCTTAAGAAACCTTCATGCTGTTTTCCATAGTGGCTGCACCAATTTACATTTTCACCAACAGTGCAGGAGAGTTTCCTCCTCTCCACACCCTCTCCAGCATTTATTGTTTGTGGATTTTTTGATGATAGCCATTCTGACTGGTGTGCGGTGATATCTCATTGTAATTTTGATTTGCATTTCTCTAATAATTAGCGACGTTGAACATCTTTTCATGTGCCTCTTGGCCATCTATATGTCTTCTTTAGAGAAATGTCTATTTAGGTCTTCTGCCCATTTTTTGACTGGGTTGTTTTGATGATATTAAGCTGCATGAGCCGTTTGTAAATTTTGGAGACTAATCCCATGTTGGTCACATCATTTGCAAATATTTTCTTCCACTCTGTGGCTTGTCTTTTCATTTTGTTTATGGTTTCCTTTGTTGTGCAGAAGATTCTGAGTTTAATTAGGTCTCATTTGTTTTTATTTCCATTTCTCTAGGAGGTAGGTCTAAAGGGATCTTGCTGCAAATTACGTCAGAGAGTGTTCTATGTTTTCCACTGAGAGTTTTATAGTGTCCGGTGTCACATTTAGGTCTTTAATCCATTTTGAGTTTATTTTTGTGTATGCTGTTAAAGAATGTTCTAATTTCATTTTTTTACATGTAGATGTCCAGTTTCCCCAGCACCACTTATTAGACTGTCTTTCCTCCATTGTATAGTCTTGCCTCCTTTGTCATAGATTAATTGGCCATAGGTGTGTGGGTTTATTTCTGGGCTTTCTGTCCTGTTCCATTGATCTATATTTCTATTTTTGTGCCAGTACTATACTTTTTTTTTAACTTTTTATTTTATATTGGAGTATAATCAATTAACAATGTTGTGATAGTTTCAGGTGGACAGCAAAGCGACTCAGCCATACATATACATGTACCCATTCTCCCCCGGACTCTCCTAGTACTATACTGTTTTGATGACTATAGCTTTGTATTATAGTCTGAAGTCAGGCAGCCTGATTCCTCCAGCTCTGTTTTTCTTTCTCAAGATTGCTTTGGCTATTTGGGGTTTTTTGTGTCTCCATAAAAATTTTAAGAATTTTTTGTTCTAGTTCTGTGAAAAAGAATGCTGAAGGTTTTTAAAGGACTATCACAGGGACTAGAAGAGGGGCTAGCTATAATATTAAGAATTATTGACAAATGACACTGATTATCCAGTTGAGGACTGACACTACACTTGGGTAGTGGCAACAGTCTTAACAGTTTCAAAATTGCCTCCAGAACTATACAGTCACATATGTGCAGAAGAAAAGAAAGCATTTTGCCAGGTTTGGGGGCAGGGAGTTTACTAAATTGGACCTTGTAGAATAACAAGAACAAAACTATGGGCATTGTTGACACAGTGCTTGATAAATAGACAAGAAAGTGTAGCCAGGGAATGGCTGTGAAAGACTAGGAGAAGGAAGGAACATGAAACAACATGTTCAGTGTTACAGGATGAATTGTGTCTCCCAAAAAGATATGTTAAAATGCTACCGTCTGGTACCTATGAGTGCGACCTCATTTGGGGTTTTTGCAGATGTAATCAAGGTCATTAGGGTGGGTCCTAATCCAATAACACTGGTGTCGTTATAAGAAGGAAAAATTCAGACAGAGACAACCACACTGGGAAGACTATGTGAAGACAGAGACATACAGGGAGAAGATGGCCATATGATAATGTAGGCTAAGATTGGAGCAATGCATCTACAAGCCAGGAGTACCAAGAACTGCAGGCAAACTCTAGAAAGCCAGAAGGAGCAAGGAAGGTTTCTCCCCTACAGGTTTCAGAGGAAGCATGGCCCTGCCAACGTCTTGATTTCAGACTTTTAGCCCTCAGAACTGTGAGACAATAGATTTCTGTTATTTTAAGCTACAGAATTTGTGGTATTGTTACAGTAGCATTAGAATGTTAATACACTTTTGTTATTTTGTTTGATACCTATCATCAAAAATCAGTATGGATCAATTAATTTTTAGAATGTGGAGAAAACTAGTCAGTTATATATCCATAAAATGCTGTTCATTTTGTGTTTTTCATAATTTATTGGTTTATGATATATATGACAAGAATATGAATAATATGAATTGGAAAACTCATATCTCAATCTTAAAAATCTTTTAATGCTTTCTATTAAACTACCCAATGACTATAGTGTTCTCAAATGTTGAAAGAGCCTGAGTTTTCAATGCTCTTTCAGGCTAAACTATGCTTTGTTAAAATAAAGTAAAACTTAAATGTAAACATTTTATATATTTAAGTGTTGCAAAATCTGTTGGTTGGAATGGTTTATCTGCATTTATTATCCCACACAAAGCACATGTAACTAATGATTCTATTTACCTGCTTTTATATAACACTTATTTAATTAAATTATAATTTATATAAATTGAATGACTTTGAATGTGGGCACTTGTACCTATTTTTTGACTAATAAATGCTTGACTCTAAAAAGTATTTATTTATACGATTATATAATTTGAATGGGATATATTTATAGACAGTATTTGCAATTGGGAATTTTATTGACACAGAGTATGTATAGTGCAGAGAGGAAGAGAAATGGATTTTTTTTGGTAACACTTATAATGGCAATTGTGATGATGATAATATGACCTAGGCTTTAAAGAGTGCTTACTATATCACAGAATTTACAGGATCTATCTCATTTATTTCTGAAAAACAAAAACAAACAATGAAGTAGCTGCAATTATTATGCAGCCGCATCACAACCCAGAACTTTTACTGTCAATCTCTATACTGCTTGAATAAATTGCATAATTATGCATTCAAAGAGTAAATATTCATTGAACTAACTCTCTTGTCTTTTTTTGATAGAAGAAGCCATTTCAAGGGACTTTGATAAAATATTCTATGATCTTAAATTTTTTCATTTCAAATCTACTTATAACTAATTGGAGATAGAATGAATGGTCAGAACATATGATGTATGAGTCAGACATAGAAACATAAGGCTGGGTTATGCCAGAGTGGTTGATGGACTGCCTAAGTATATAACACAAAACAGACAATGAGTAATTATTCACTTTTGTAGAAAAAAATGAATTATTAAATGTATAAATTAATGCTTAGAGAATTCTGCAAGGAACTGAGCACATCAGCAGCTGATTATAAAAAGAAGAGCCTGTAAAGAGAAACAAAGTTAAAAAACCAGTAAAGCTTCAGGTAAGGTAAAGAAGAAAAAAGTACTACAAAGACTGCAAATACAACTGGGAAAAGGAAGAAAATTGAAGAAAGTTGATTGGATTTTGCCAAGAAACCATTTATGACTTTGTAAAATAATGCTGGTAGGAGGGTGAGGCCAAATCTTCTGCTGAAATGATTTTTTAGAAAAATCCCCATTTTTCCCCCACCCAGAACAATTTTCAGATCTCTCTAGCTTTGGGAGTTATTATGGTTATTGCAAAAAGGTTTATATTAGAGAACAGTAAAAAATATTTTTTCAAAATATTCCACCTACTAGGTAGTGTATTTCAATCAAGTATATTTGTAGAAATCATGAGGGAAACAAAAATTATTTCTTTTTTCGTATCTCAAAACTTCATGATCTGTTATATAATTACTATCTAAATATGGGGAATTAATGTAGAATTTTATTAAATCATAGGATTTCTTATACCTAAATTAAGATTTCTTTAACCTTACAGGTCTGTTAAAATTTCCTGCTGAAAGTCCTCCATCCCAAACCCAAGGGCTTAAACTCAGTAATATTATAAAGGAGCAAAAGAAACCTGGTTTTCTTTCAGCTTCTTGTGTGTGTGTGTGTGTGTGTGTGTGTACATATGCAATATAAATGTAAATACATTTAAATATATAAACTATATAATTATAAATTTACATCAACACTTTTGCAGCTCAGCCAGTTTTCCAGCTTCCTGTATCAAGGAATGAAGTAAGAGGCTTATTCTGAGTTTTGAAAGGAGACTAGAAGAGGAAAAGGGTGACATTTTAGTCTTAGGAAATGTACCGCAGGCAGTAGGAAAGTCAGAGTACACATAGCAATGGATAGTAATATTTAGAAACTTAAGTGGAGATGAATGGACAAAGCCATTTTAGTTCACCAAGTTGCCTTGTAGTAGTTGGTAGAATCAAGGTGGTTGTGCTAGCTTAAGAGAGTGTGTGGTGGTATTGGGAGAAGGAAGGTTAATTTTGACTCTACTTACTAAAGGAGTTCTGGTGGGACATGGTAAAACCAGGGGTGGAGATCATTTTGCACGTGTGTGTTGAGTGGAGAGGCAAATGTGAGGAAAAAAGTGACAGAAAAAACTTGCCCATACTTAGCATAAATATAACGATGTTCCCTTTAGGGAAGGAATTGCCAATAAAGCCATGAATTTTTTCAAAAAGTTAACTGTTTTAAGTTTGGTTGTGAAACTCTGGATTATTCATGTAGCCTTAATAAAAAACACCTTTTGCAGAGTTTACTGTTTAAGTTAATTCATAGATAGTTAAGTCTATTAATAAATTCTCTAAATTTGAGCAAAATTTATAGTCCCACAAAATTGTCTGGGCCAAGTCTTAGCAGCTTGTAATATGAAATCACTCTCTAGGTGAATTCCAAACATTATGTCTCTCTCTCTGAGAAATAAACCATAGAAAAATCCACAGTTCCTTACAAACCACATTGTACTTTGAGGTGTAAAACAGCTTGCATTCAAATCACCTATTGTTTGTAACAACTCTAGTTTAGGAATATGATGCAATCCCACATGGCCTACCACTTGAACAATTTAGCCAGAAAAGCCATGGATAAATCTTTACTTAGTAAATGTTTCTGGTAAAATCTGAATCACAGCCAACTCAGAGTTAGTTAAAGCTCTGAATATCCCTTCAAATTGGCAGACATTTCAATTTTTTTTTTTTCATAGCAAGTGAACCAAACAAAATGTAATTTGGGTCAGAATCTGAACAGCTCCTTTGGATAAAACATATCTTAAACTTGGGTCTTTTTTGTCCTTTTTTTATTTTAAGTGTCTCTACATGGCAGAAATAAAAGAAAGCATTTTTATGTAATAGTGTTAATGACCAGATGCTCAATTATAGTAAAAAGAGTTTAGGACACATCAATGTTTAGAGTATCACTCTAACCCTTCCTGATATAGTGACTATGACATTTTGATGTCCAGAAATTGGGCCCTTAATACATTTATCAAATCTATCATTAATGTTTAAATTTTGAATTCAACTGAGGCTTATTACTTTGGTTCTCAAAACTTACCTTCTGCCTATAGTAATTTTATTATGAATAGCCTTTTAGAAAGATTTCATTCCAAAAACCATATTTCACAATTTGCCAAGATGCCTTATACTTTTAAAAAGAACTTAGGTTCAAATCTAAAATTAAGGAGAAAAAATTTAAATCCCATACATGTCCCATACAACATCCCATAATGTCAAATATATTTGGCATAGTTTTAAGGAAACATGTAAATATGGAGCATGTGCAGAAGTCATGAGTCTTAATCTGTAAATCATTCACAAGAGTCACTCTCAAATAATTCAGTGTATGGACAAGATTAGTACAGGGAAAGAAACTAAGGTTACTAATGGTTTGGTACAAAATATGATTTTTCTTGAATGAAGGCTTAGAATTGGGGTTTCTGTCAGAGATAGAATGATACAAAATGACAGAATGACGGCAATCAAGGACTCAGAACTATGATAAATGGAGATAGAGTTTATAGTAAACATTCTACCACTTAAACACTCTTCTCAAATCTGCTTTTCCACCATCCTTATACCTCTTTTCTGCTACTCTCATGCTGGCTTAAACACAGTTAACTGAAGTACAAAATTCTATCAGAAGATATATAGCTAATGTTCAAAACCTTGGAACTGTGAGAAGCCCTGGCAGCCCTAGCTGCCTTAACTCCTAAAAATGGAATTTAAAAGAAACCAATTTCTTTTCAAAATTTACCCACAGATCAGTTAAAAAAACATCAATATCTCTGAAAGAGTCATGCATTTGGAAAAATATCATTTTTCAACTCTTGGCGATCTTAAAAATTGTTGTAGCATATAAAAACACAAACATACCAATAGCTCTGGTCATAAGAGTGCAATGGCTTAAATCTTCTGGCCAAAAGCATCTTCTGTGTCCAAGAAGTAGTATTTTAAAATCAATTTCTATGCCCATGGTAACTCCCATTTTGAAATGAAACATAAAATCTGTATTTTCTCTTTATAAAATGATACGGGTCAATATTTGGCTAATGTTACAAAACTCAACAAGGATATTGCAAAATAATTTAAAATTTTGATGTACAGGCAATTAGGTTCCATTTCAATACATTATTCTGAAAAATGTTTCTTTTCTTTTTTTTTGGAAAAAAGTAAAAAGTATCTTGGTTACTATGATAAACCAGCTTTTCAGCAGTGGATCCTGCCAGCAAAGCCTTAATATATCTGATTTGTCAAAGTCACCACTCCTGCTAATCTCTCCCACTGAAGTCAAACACTGAGAGCTATCACCTATACATTTTGTTGTGCAGTGTAGAGAGAAAGACGGAAAATGGGCAGAAAGTAATCTGCACAAACATCAAAATAAATGGTCTTTTTGAGGACAGCTACAAGAAAAACGCCAGAAAAATTAGAAAATCAGCTGTATTTTATGAGTTTTTTTTTTTGCAACTCTCTTTGCCTATACTGTTTGCTTGAATGTAAATTATTCCTAACTTTACTATTTTAGTAAGTTAATGAACATTTTAAGACTACACAAATATTTTCTATTAGTGTCAAAATATTATGCGTTTCACTGCATTATGCAGTCATAGTGAAGTAAATAAAATAATGTTAAAAGTAAAATACTTTTAAAGCTTAAAGCAATATTATTATTATTGTCATTTAACCTAAAATAAAATTATTTAAGCCAGAGTGTTAATATTATATCAGTCTATAAATATTGTATTTAAATTAAAAAATTGTCTTTAGGAAGTTTCAAAAACCATATGGTAACCAAATTTGTTTTTAATTCCATCAAAATGAATGAAATTTTCTATAATGGGACAACTAAGAATTTGACTATCAACTGTATGATACCTTCTCCTATCGAATGCATGCATGCACATGTGTGTGCATATATATATAAATACATGCATAAATGGGTGTTTGTGTATTTATAGGACAAATATTGTCCTATAAATACATGGTCAAAAATTCTGGAAGTGCCTCATAGTAGAAGAGATTAAAAGTAAAAACTAGAGAAATACAAATATTGATGTGTTAAAATATCTATTCCTAAATACACTGAAAATTATTAGCAAGACTCTTCACATTCTCAATAAGGAGAAAGTCAAAGTGAGGACATTTGTTGTAAACATGTGTCCATTTAGGTCCATAAACCATACAAGCTAGATATTTAGAAAAGTGTCAAAGATGCAGAGCAAAGGGGAATTAAGGGGGCCTATATTTTCTGGATATATAATCTTCCACTTTCACTATAATTATATAGAAATCAAAATTATTAGTATAGATTAGCAAATCAGAAAAATTGCCCTGAGTATTTGTGATAGCATGCAAGAAATAAAAATTAAAGTGAGATTTCTCTTCACAGTTTAGACTTATTGGTTAACTGACATACATAATAAAACATATAATAGAAGGAAATAAGTATTAGGAACACTGGGTTTAGGTCAGAAAAACCTAGGTTCCAGAACCATTTCATCTACATGTTGGCATCGTTAATCCTATATTTCTTCATGTGTAAAAGAGGAATAATAATAGTGCTTCTTATGGTTGTTAAGAGGTTTAACCCTTCTCTTTAAATTCTACCCACCTATTTTCCCAGCAATCACTGGAAGTTTACTGTGCTTTCTCTGGATGGTTAGAACTTCTCTTATGTTGTATACAGTGTTCTGTCTTTATTTTCGAGTAAAATTTAGTACCTTTCTTTTGATATATAAAGAGAGTTTTGGGCTATAGTGTTTTGTTGTTGTTGTTGTTAGATTTAACAATTAGCTTTCAAGCTTGCCTTTACTCTGATTGACTTACCAAATTAATTTTACAGTCATAACTAAGAAATTGCTGCATGTTCTAAGTGATATCTGTTCAGTTCCTAAAGCACTGAAATCCACTGATGCATGAGTGAGACTGGCTAGGTTTGAACACCATCATCATCATTACAAACAGTTGTATAGAGTATAGTCTCTTGTGCCAGGCACTATTCTAGAGACCATATTTATTAAATCTTTTAATTCTTATAACTCTGTGGAACACATCTTATTATATCCATTGCATAGATGATAAATCTGAGGCACACAGAGATAACGTAACTTATTCAAAGCCACACAACTGTTAAGTGATAGACCCTGAATTCAAGCTCAGGTAGCAAAGCAGTAGCTCCAGATCTCTTGGCCTGAACATTACACCAAGCTGACTTTCATCGTAATTTAAGAAGAATGAGATATGCAGTGGCCTGGTATTTTCAAAACTGTTATACATATTACATCGGTATTTGATGATTTGGATCCTGAGAGTGGCAAGTTCTAGTTAGCACTGAGTCCATTCTCTTACCCTTCAGCTCCAAGATCTGTAGTGTCTTGCACCAAACACCAAAGAAAATTACATGATGATCGTTTTCCGATGAGAATCTGAAAGTACTGCATGCATATAACTTCACCAATACCTTGGAGTTTTGTAAGGTCAATGGAAGGGTATTAAACTTGCATTTGTTTAACAAAGTTTACTTCGGATTATAGAGGGACCTTACAAATGATTCTCTGTCTCTGCATAATTTAAATAGAGTGCTAATAAAATTAATGATAGTAATAATAATAATCTATACCTATATCAATAACTATATACCCTATTTCATGGTAAACCCTTTCCTCTTTCCATAATAGAAGCAAGCTATATAAACACAATACACATGCTTAAAATCTAATGAGGACCTTTCACTTTGAAACTATATTCTCAATATTAGAAGGATACCACCTATTTAATGCTCATCTAGATAGGCAATATGTTATGGCATCTGCTTCTTCACTACTCTGAATGTGTGGTCGATCATTGTCAATGATTTTCTGGGTATTTTCTATTTCAGCAATGTCCTTTGAGCATTAGTGTGTGTTTTCTCATCTGAAGAAAATGGAGAATCTTATGCTGCCATTCCTTCACCCTTTGACTCAAAGCCTGCTTCCTTATTACTAGACAATGAGAACAGTAGAAGAGGAAACATATCATCATAATAAAATTCTAATAATTATTATTTATTGATCATTTGTAAGGCGCCAGACACTACACTAAATATGCATATCATCTCAGGTAATGTTCACATATAAAGTATAAAAATCATATGTAGAATTAACAAGTATCATTGACCTTACACAGTTAAAGAAACAAAGGCTTAGGAATGTTAGGCAACCTGCCCAAGGTTCTACAGCTAACCTGCGGCAGAAATGGTTCTGGGATCAAGCCTCTGCTGCTAATGAATACTTCCTTCAGTGCTATATGGAGACACGCCTACAGTTGTAAGGTATAAAGAAAAATCACATCTAAATATGTTTCTCTGCCTTCTTACACAATTGTCCTATTCGAGTGTCCATGCCTCATTTTTTTGAACAGCTTTATTGAGATATAATTGATATGCAAAGAATTGCACATATTTAACGGGTCCGTGCCTTGTTAATGTCAGCTGACAGGGGCCGGAGGTATTGGGAAAGAAAGGAAATCACACGTTTGGGATACTACTCTTATAGCTTTGTTCTATGTACTTCTAGGAAAGAAGAGGGTTGTTTCCTAAGGAGGGGCCACCTTATCCCTCTAATGGGCAGGTTTGATGCTCCCTTTCTAGATTTCCTCGTGGAACGATGTGCAGCATAAATTGACATGTACTACACACTTATAGCCATGATTTGAATCATCCACTTACTGGAAAGGTAGGGACTACTATACACAGTATCATTACAATGCTACATCAGTACAGTTACAATGTTACGATATTAAAATAATTTTCTGCTTTTCACTTTCCATCCCTTCAAAATGAAGAGTTTCTAACATCAAAGAGCCTGTATTTGGCCAACTGAAGTATTCTTTTGATTAAATTATAGAAAAATTTGGTTCTCTCAGTCTCCTTACACACACACACACACACACATACACTTGCATATGTGCAGACCCCCCCCACACACACACATTCAGGAAGGGAAGCGTCCATATCCTTAGCAGTCATATTTTTAGTTGTCCAATAATAGGAAATTCTGTTCCATTTATATTTATATTGGTGGAAGTGAAATACATGATCCCCATATGTGTTCTAAAATATCACAAAAGGTGAACCTTTTCACTCATAGAGAGTATTTAAATCTAATATAGTATAAAATCTCTGTGTCAAATTAGTTTATATTAGGTTACAGAAATAGGAAACATATGTATTATACGTAATTCATGACTGAATTCTTTATCTAGATTATCTCATTTAATTCTATAAAATAGACGCTATTATCTCCATGTTAGAGATGAGGAAATGCAGTTGTAAAGGGTTTAGGTTAAGTACTCAGGTTCTTACAACTGGTGGGTGATGAAACTAGGATTTGAACTAAGGCTATCTGTTCCTCAAGTTCTTGTTTTCAACTGTGCATCTACAGAGAGCAAGTCAGGGAGCATAACAGAAAAGAATTTCTGAAGGTGCCTCAGTTTCATCATTGCTCATTCACAAAAGTATGCTGGAAACTCCAGTTTCTTTTAGCTTGGTACAGTAAAGAACTAAGCATCAAGATCCTGATACTAAAACATTCTGATTTTTTTTTTTAGTGGCAAATGTAATAGAGCAATAAAGGAAGTAATATTCTTCACACAGTCATTCACTTTTCAGAGTATAAAATCAGTAATATTTTATCAAAACTATATCTAATATAAGAGACTCCATCTATCTATCAGCGATCTGTTTATTACATATGTATTTGCATAATTAAATAATTGGTACATTTTATTTCAAATCTTAAAAAGTAATCAGCAATCATAAAATAAATTAAAAGTTAAACGTAGTGTAAAATCCTATGTTTGGTATATGTTTTTTCTGCTCCAACCAATTCACTATATAATTTAGCTCATGACCAGGTTAAATTTAGGATTTTTAAAATGTATTATTGAAAGATAAATAGGACATGAGATTTTAAAACCTACATGCAACTATCTATCTTTACCTTTTTTAGGTACAATTCATTTTGGACCAACTTTTCTTGGTCACCTCGAGCCCTCATCCATACATTTACATGTGTTTTTTCAGGTTAAACTAGGTCGAAGAAGAGATGATCTGATATACTTAGTAGTCAACAAAATTTAAGGTTTAACTGTCAACTTGAAAGAAAAGTCATAATTCCCTTGCAGCTGCAATATTTGTAGTTCCAAATATCTGCAAATGATTTCTCTGACTTTCCATATAGTTCCATTCAAGACTCTACCAACATTTTTAACAGCTATTAAAAATCTATGTGTACTCCAAAACTTTGTACACCATCCTTGTTGTAACCTATGAGAGAGTAATTATTCTTCATATTTGTCTATTGAATTAACTGAGGATCAATGAGTTTAAGTAATTTCATCAAGATTACAAAATCAATAAGAGTGAAAGATGGAGTCTAGTATAAAAACTAATATCTTCCCATCTCTACTTCCAAGACTTGTTGACTAAAGCACGGAACCCTTTGCAGTCTTTACTTCAGTGTCCAAAGTGAATATCAGCAGGATCACCAGCTTCAGCTCTCACTGACTGCTACTTCCAGCCTGACTTCTAGTTGCTGTTTTGGCAGCTTCTTTATCTACTTGGTCATTAAAAAACGCATTCTGTTTTGCATACCAGAGCTGTAGGGATTTTCAAACAGTGTTCCATGGAGCTTTGGGGTTATATTTGGATTGTACTACAGTTACATTTGAAAATAAAAGTTGTATTTTTAAAATTTGAATATTACCCTAAATATTTACAAATACAAATTTCATCCTAATGAGTCAAATATTTTTAAGTTTTTCTCATCCCAAACAACAAACTAATGAGTCCAAAATTATTTTATGCCAGCACAATTTAGGTATTTTAAGGAGAAAATATCTTTAAAACAACCAGACATGGTTCTTTCCTAATGTTGCATTTACCCTGGGGAACTTCAAACGTTGTATATTGTGAAAATGATAGTCCACACACTACTGATACCACTTCATGTCACGTCTATAGATTTCAGAGTGTCACTGTCCAATTTCTGATGGAGGATCTGACACCAACGATTCTTGTTCTATTTCAGGTTACCTGTAGGTTGTAGTTTGCATTTTCCATTATCTAATACAAAACTCCCTAAGGCAAATGATCTTTTATAAATATAAAAGCCTCCCTTGCTTCTCTTCAAAAACCTCTTTGAAAATATTTTCCAAATTTATTTCTAATCAAGGGTATGTTAATGGAAATGGAAAAGATGAAATCAGGTGTGAGAGACTTGAGAACAAGAAATTGTAGGACTTAACATTTGATTATAAGGCATGGTGTCAGTCATATGTGACAGAGGAAAAGAACATACTAATGTTTAGGGACAGATTGACAGTGGGAATGATGGTTATTAAAATTGGGGTAGTAAAATGGTTATTGCAATGGTAACCTAAAAAAAATATTAGAAATAGAAGAAAGTATGGTTTCCTTCTGAGCATTATCATGTAAAGACAATTGTTAGGGGATATCTGAAGTATCAAAATACCTCAAAAGAGTAATGGCTAACCTGTTTGTAGTAATGTGTGCCAGGCATTCTTGTAATTGCTTTATATATTTTTTTCTTATTTAATCTTAATCATTTTGTAGAGATGGAAATGTTGTTATATTCATTACAATGATGAGGGAGTTTATATTCCTTGCCTAAATTCACAGTGGTGGAAGAATTAAAACAAAGGTTGACAAACACAGGATCTTGTAGCCCTAACAATTAGCCTTGTCTAAAGAATTGAAAGTAATGAATGAGAACAATTTCCATAAGTTAATTGTAGGGATTGTTTATTTATTCTTGTCATGAATTAGAGTATTTTCTCACAAAAACATATGTGAATTAATGAGAAGAAAACAAAAAACAAATTCTCCTTTTTTTTTTTTACTTTTCTAAGTAAATGTCATTGGCTTCCTTAATATACTCTGTGTGTGTGTGTGTATGTGTGTTTGTGTGTGTATGCATGCGTTAGTGTTGGCCATTAAGTATTAGTGTTAACTAAATAATGTTATGGGTGTGTTTTACATGTCACGATAATTACGTAACAGACCACCCCAAAAAAAGTGTAGCCATGGTTATCAACCTAGAGTAATCACAACGTTTTTCCTGATGATACCACACACTTCCCACACAGTGTTAAATCTAGTCTCCCTTAGTCTAAGAGACAAAAAGAAACAAGTAAATAATAAAATATCAGGTAATTATAAATTATATGAAGAGAAAGTGTGGTAAGTTTATACAGAGTGACCATAGGAGTGGGGAGCTACAGCAATCTTTCTGAGGAGGTGGTATTTGAGATGAATAAAACGAGGGAGTTATCAATGAGTATATCTGCTTTAAATTTTTTTAAGCCAAGCTTACTTATGCACACCTAGAGACCTTTTGTTAGCTTATAAGTGTTCTTAAAAAATCATCACATGTTCCCTGGTATCAGAGATATTTCTTTTTTTTTTTTTTAGCCCACCCGAAGCTTGGTGGTGTAAAACAGCAATCCCCCCCCCCTTTTTTTTTTAACAATTTGTTTATTCATTCACCTATTGATGGGCATTTGGAATGTTTCTTTTTTTTTTTAACATCTTTATTAGAGTATAATTGCTTTACAATGGTGTGTTAGTTTCTGCTTTATAACAAAGTGAATCAGTTATACATATACATATGTCTCCACATCTCTTCCCTCTTGCATCTCCCTCCCTCCCACCCTCCCTATCCCACCCCTCTAGGTGGTCACAAAGCACCGAGCTGATCTCCCTGTGCTATGAGGCTGCTTCCCAGACGTTAGAATATCTCTCTCAGTCTCCATGACCCAGCTTAGCTCAATTGAACAGAAATCATTTATGTTGTATCTTCCTGAATAGTACTCATCTGACTCTATAAAAAGTGCTAACAAACTTTTAAATTTATCTACCAGTGGATCGCACATAATAACAAATTTGTCTGCTAAGAATCTGTTATATGGGGCTAAGCACATTTGAAAGAAATATAGAAAAAAACCTCTTTATAATTCCCAGAATATAATCTGGATTTTAAAGAGACAGGGCAAGTTAGAATTATCATATTTGAATTAACACCAGAAATAGTACACCTAGAAAAGTCAAAGCAAAGCAAAATGAAGCATGTCTATGATGGATAGATATCAACCTATACACCAAAGTATATTTTATACACACACACAGACACACACACACACATCAGGCACATTAACCTTTTTTCACTGATACATTGTCATACATACATATGTATTATACTTGATACCTAATACAAGTCATTCTCCTCCTCTCCAATAATTTCTCAACATTTCTGCATTATCTCTAGTCTTACTTCTCTGTAATTTTTTTATCCTGGAAAAATGTTCAAATACTATCTGAAGGGGTCCACTATATAATTACTAATATTAAAAAGCAAGTGATACTTGCTTTTAAGTGAACTCTATTTTGAAATATATTCTCCAGAATAATGGGTGAAGCAATTTATTTTTCTCCCTATTTATTGTAACCCAAAACAGTGTAATTGGTATAACTTCCATATTTAAACCTTTTTCTCAGACATTTCTTTTCAATTTGATTAAAAACTCTCTACTGTGAATCTTTGTTTGAATCTCACAGACCTCAAAATAAGGATAACTACATCAACATTTGCACCATTTGTCATATGTTGACTCATTTTTTATTACTTATTTTGTCAAAAGGTAAGAATATCTTAGTATAACAAAAATCTGTTTATTCTATGCCCTTCACATGATTTCCTCTTTCTCCATTTCCATTTATTTGTATAGCTAAAGAAATAGTGAATATATGAAACAAGACAGTGACATTCAGTAGTAAAATAGAAAAAATCAAAATAGAAACATGGTAGAATCTCATCAAATATTGTTTAGGGTAGAGGGTATTTTATTAGCTGATCCAAAATCTAATATGCTTGTCAAGTATATCCCTATTTTATCAGAGGATGAACCTAGCTATTGGTACACTTCGTTGGAAGACTGCTGATATTTAAAAATGTGTTTAAATGTTAGTAATGAAGATCATAGAGAAAGGGAGGGAGGGAGAGAGAGAAAAAATAGGGAGAGGATTATTAGGCCCATACTGAGTTTTGTAGAACTCTTTTTTTTTTTAATGTTGGACCATAGTTTATTCCTGCAAGTCACATTGAAAAGAAAAATCAGCTAACATGGAGGTGGTGGGTGTATTCTGTTTTTAGAATCTTGCACCACTAAGGTTCTCCATGGCACAAATTATACTCCTTTTGTTGTCATAATAGATATACATAAGTTTTTAAAGTTTAGAAGTTCCATTTTTTTTTTTAACATCTTTATTGGAGTATAATTGCTTTACAATGTTGTGTTAGTTTCTGCTGTATAACAAAGTGAATCAGCTATATGTATACATATATCCCCATATCCCCTCCCTCTTGCGTCTCCCTCCCTCCCTCCCTATCCCACCCCTCTAGGTGGTCACAGAGCACTGAGCTGATCTCCCTGCGCTATGGGGCTGCTTCCCACTAGCTATTACATTTGGTAGTGTATATATGTCACTGCCATTCTCTCACTTCGTCCCAGCTTACCCTTCCCTTTCCCCCTCCCCGTGTCCTCAAGTCTATTCTCTACATCTGCGTCTTTATTCCTGTCCTGCCCCTAGGTTCTTCAGAACTATTTTTTTTTTTTTTAGATTCCATATATATGTGTTAGCATATGGTATTTGTTTTTCCTTTCTGACTTACTTCACTCTGTATGACAGACTCTAGGTCCATCCACCTCACTACAAATAACTCAATTTCGTTTCTGTTTATGGCTGAGTAATATTCCATTGTATGTATGTGCCACATCTTCTTTATCCATTCATCTGTAGATGGACACTTAGGTTGCTTCCATGTCCTGGCTATTGTAAATAGTGCTGCAATGAACATTGTGGTACATGACTCTTTTTGAATTATGGTTTTCTCAGGGTATATGCCCAGTAGTGGGATTGCTGGGTCATATGGTAGTTCTATTTTTAGTTTTTTAAGGAACCTCCATACTGTTCTCCATAGTGGCTGTAACAATTTACATTCCCACCAACAGTGCAAGAGGGTTCCCTTTTCTCCACGCCCTCTCCAGCACTGAATGTTTGTAGATTTTTTTGATGATGGCCATTCTGACTGGTGTGAGGTGATACCTCATTGTAGTTCTGATTTGCATTTCTCTAATGATTAGTGATGTTGAGCATCCTTTCATGTGTTTGTTGGCAATCTGTATACCTTCTTTGGAGAAATGTCTGTTTAGGTCTTCTGCCCATTTTTGGATTGGTTTGTTTGTTTTTTTGATATTGAGCTGCATAAGCTGCATGTATATTTTGGAGATTAATCCTTTGTCAGTTGCTTCGTTTGCAAATATTTTCTCCCATTCTGAGGGTGGTATTTTCGTCTTGTTTATGTTTTCCTTTGCTGTGCAAAAGTTTTTCCGTTTCATTAGGTCCCACTTGTTTATTTTTGTTTTTATTTCCATTTCTCTAGGAGGTGGGTCAAAAAGGATCTTGCTGTGATTTATGTCATAGAGTATTCTGCCTATGTTTTCCTCTTATAGTGTCTAGCCTTACATTTAGGTCTTTAATCCATTTTGAGTTTATTTTTGTGTATGGTGTTAGGAACTGTTCTAATTTCATTCTTTTACATGAGTTTTGTAGAACTCTTAAACACATGGTCCAGTAAAAGAGAAAGAATAGGAAAGAAACCACCAAAAAGTAGGAAAATCAAACAAACCAAATAAATTCATGAGAATGTGGTATCAGGGAAGTAAAGGTTAAAGTGTTTCAAAAGGATTGAATAGTCAACCTTTATATACTGGTGGGAAAGCAAGATGAGAACTGAAAAGTGTCCAGTGGATTTATCAACAAGAAAGTCAAATAGCTACTTGAGAAGGTTTGGAAGAGTCATGAAGGTAGAGTAAGATTGGAGAGAAGTGGAGGTAGACAGGGTCATGGAAATGGTGTCTAGAAAACAAAAAACAAAATACTCTTTGAGAAGTGGGTGGACAATAGCAGAATACGGATGGCATCTACAGGGGAATGTGTCATCCCAGCCACAGATTGTTAGGTATGTATGGTTAACATAGACTTCCAGTGGGAAGGATTTTATGGAGAAAATAAAACTGATGATTAGGAGAAAAGATTTGGCAGACTGAGGTGAATACCTGAGAAGTCAGAAGTAGAGGAGAGTTTGAACCCTGTTATAAGTTTGGGTGTTTCCTCCCACTATAAAAGGTGGAAAGAGAGGGATGGGTGTAGACTGAAGTAAGCTTTTTAGATTTGGAGGCAAAAGAACATGGGGGGACCCCATCAGATGATTTCTACTTTCTCAGTGAAACAGAAGGCAAGATTATCAGCTGTTAGAAAAGCAGGTGGGCAAAGAAGGCAAAGGAAATTTGAAAAGCAATTAAAAAATTAATTTTCTAACAAGTAACATTTTAAAAAGCAGACTTTGAAAACATTGTCTGGAAGGAGGGAATGTGTGACAAAGTGTCTCATTGTCTTTGTGATTATGAAATAAGGCATTTGCATGCTGTTCATAAACTTCAGCCTTTTCTCCACACAATGACAAAGTGATAAGAATGTTGAAAGGGGGAAGAGATAATTTTACCTGGACTGGGCATGAGGCATGCTGGGAAGACATCATGATACAAAGTGGCCTCTACTCTAAGCCATAAAGGACAGATAAAACCTGGATACCAGACAATAGAAAAACCATGTTCTTGGCCTAAATAGCAAAAGTAAAGGCTTGAAGGTAAAAAAATTTGGGGGATCCTGCTGTGCCATACTCATCAGGGGGCACATGTGTTCTACTTGCTTTTCTTTCCTCCTCATGAAATAGTGTGTGTGTGTGTGCGTGTGTGTGTGTGTGATGACAAAGTAAACTTTCTAAAGGTAAAGGTGATAATGAAAAGAAAAAAAAATATATATATATATATATATATACCATTAAACATGATTCTTTCCCTAGAAGGAAACTCTTGTCCATCTGAAATTTATTTCAAAATTGGGAAAGGAGGAAACTAAATGAATTGGGACTTACTGCTCTTGTTGTTGCCTGTTGCAGGCGCCTAAGGGCAACATACAGTCTTTAAGAGGGAAGAAACCACAGAATGTTAACTGAATTATTGTTATTGTTATCATTATTATTATTTTAACTATAAGGACTCATGGTGATATAATTTTTTTTTTTTTTTGGCTGAGCTCACCTTCAGACCAGACTCTCTTTCAGGGGCAGGGCTTTATATTTCTTTCAGTACAACGTACACAACTCAAGTACTTAAAATGGGTTGTATTAAATGTATGCATAATTTAAAAGAGGGTAAACGGGGAAAATGGCATTGCAACAGTTTTTCAGGCTCATGTATTAAAGGGTGGAATTATTTTTTAATCTGAAAAATTAATTCTCATTGCATTTATTGTTGTACCTGTTCCTGACTCTGTGTGTAAGATACTTCTGCCTATTTTTCCTTAGCTACAACCTCAATACAAATTATTTTCAAGTACATGTGTTGAATCATCTTTAAATCTATGCAGATATTATATATTACATTTCTTTTATAAGCTGCATATTTCTTCTCATTGAAATATCTAGCAAGGTAGACAGTCAATAAATGCTTATGAAAATGATCAAATGAACATGAATATTTATTAGTGACTTATTAGAGTGACATTGCCAGCTGCTTATACCTTTGAAGCTGGGAATACTACTCTGGGATAAATTCCTAAAAAGATTCATATTAAAATCTCATGGATTATATATATATAAAATCACACATGTAATTCAGCTACTGAAAACTACAGACAAGTTCACCTCAAAACATAGATTTAGCGTTCAAGGCAGGTGATTGGTTATAAAGTCTTTTTGATATTTACATCATCATTTTCTGAACAAACGTTTACCAGGAAAATGAAGAGTTGTATAAATGCAAACTTAAAATGATAAGCTTCTGTAGGGATTACATAACTATAATGTATAAATCTGCCATTATCTACAATTAATTGTGCACATGTCAAATATTTGTATATATTTATGTGTATATATACATAGGTGTATATTTATATTCTCAACTATTTCCTGTCATTTTAGACAGATATGAATTCAGTTAGAGTTTATAACAAGGAGAGATTTTTGTGGAAATATTGAAGCATATTACAGATCGAAGAAATTGTTGTGAAAAACAAAATCTTGTATTTTGTATATATATGTAAAGTTATATTATTGAGAGCTGCATGCAGACAAACTCACCCAGAATTACTATCCCCAGCTTTTCCAATTTTTAAAATGAAAGGAAGCTAGAGTGGTCTGAAAGGAAGCTAGGGTGGTCTGAAATGCCTGCAAGTAAACCCAGAGGGCAAATTTGGTTGGGTTCTTGAAGCTTTATGGTGGTGAGCTGCTGCGCATTAATAACATCACTGGTCAGGGGAAAATTTAAACACATGGATTCACTCACAGCCATGGTGTCAGAATACAGACTTTTTTCCTTTTGTCCTGACCAGCAGATCTAGAGTATAAAACATAAAATAACACCACAGTTCATTCTCCAGAAGAGTACATTAAGACTCCCCTACCTCCAGTACAAATTTAACATTTACAGTATGACTTAGTGTTCCAGTTTTATTTCACTATAACGTACAGGCAAAAAGCATCATGAAAAAACAGTTCAAAAGAAAAGAAAGCATTTTATGACTTGTTACATAGAACAGCTTCTCTTCTCCCTGACCACATTATGGTTTAAAAGGATTTCTTATCAAACTCTCACTATAGCAAAGAAAAAGAAATCTTCTCTTACCAGAGTGGAATAAAGCTTCAACCTTGCTATAACATTTTCTGCAGCTTTTGTTTGAAAAGACAGACCCAAAGCGGCTTTGTGCAAACAACTGATCTGGCTGATCTCCAGTCCCTGCACAAAAAACAGTATAATTGGCTCTCAAAAAAGTGTTGTAAACATTCATCATGATGGCACTTGCATGTTGAATCTAGTCACTGTTACCCTAGTAAACTTTTTCCAAACAGGCCAATTACGTTTCTGCTTTCAATACTTGCTGTTTGATTTTCTCTATTCATTGCTGAGATTAGTAGCTTTAAAGAAACCATGAATTTGTGAGTGTCAGTTCTACTACTATGTCAATACATTTGGGTTCTGGAAGTGTGGTTCAAGGTTTTTTAAAAAGCATTTTAAATCAGATGACATAGATAAATACATTTACTTGGCATCTGTTATGTCTTCATTTTGAAATTTGACAATATTCAGTCCCTTATTTATATGCTAATGAGAGATCAGTATTATTAGGTCTCTTTCATTCTTATTTGATATAAGTCAAGTGACCACTCCACATCTCTACTTTGCACAGAAAGCACATCAGTAATGTCTACAACATACCCTAGAGTCTGAGACCAACTATGTTGGATTTCTAAGTCTTGTATTCCACCGTTCCTCTTCCCAAACCTTCAGAGGGGTCCAAACACAATCATATCCTTTAATTTTTATGGGAGCAATGAAGGGTTACACAGCTGGACTTTTTTCTTATTTTTAAACATATAATATTCATGGGAGCATTAACTGATTATAACTGTGAGAGGCATATTTATTACCAAGAAAAAGTGAACACTAGATCAAAAAATAACCTTCAATGAAAAACAATCTCAAACTGTATCATTTCTAACAATGATCTGAGCAATACATTGATCTTACAACCATATGAGTATGTGATCTTTGCCTTGCTTCCCAAGTGTATGAAGCCTGGTTAATAGTTATCAGCAGTGCCACCATTTGAAAAATATGAATTAACTGCATAGAAGGTTGTGGGGCTATTTTGCATTTTTATATTTGATAGTTTAGTTTTCATCATACAAATTATACAAGTATATCAAAACAATTTACGACTATACAAATTATGATTGTATAAATCTCTAAAAGTATAAATTATGACAATTTATGTTTCCTAGAAGTAAAAATCTAGATATTCTACAAGTGTAAAATTCTAGGTATTGCTGAGCCTTTAAAAGTAACATCTTGAACTAAATTTAAAGAACTTAAAGCCTTGAAAGCAGAATATTCCTTATTTTTATCTGTAGGTATCAGTGCCATTTAAAATTTTTAATTATGATTCCAAATACTACAGACGGATATACATATACTACTCTTCCAAGAACACAGATGACTCATATTCTCATTATGTTACTTAGAGAGACAGAGTGTGGAGGAGGAAGCCCTTCACACTGTTGTTTTTTTTTTTCTTTTTTTTTTAAGGTTAGTATCTGTGAACTGTTATCTCCCTTATTATATAACATTTGCCTTTATAAAATTTCCCACTAACACATTCTTATTTAATTCTTTCATCAGAATAGTGAAGAGGGCATTAAGGCTCTCCATTTTACACATGAGAAAAATAAGTCTCATAAAAGAGAAATGATTTGACAAATTACTGTAGTAAATACTTAACGGTAGGCTCTTCTGATGTTGTTCAACTAGGTCTTAAATCACTTCTTCTAAAACAGTATTTCCAAGATTAAAAGAAAAGTTTTGTGTTTTCAATTTCTTTCGAGTGGAATCCCTGAATCACATAGTAGTCCTCTTTTCAATTTTTTGAGGAATCTCCATACTGTTTTTCATAGTGGTTGAACCAATTTACATTCCCACAAACAGTATTACAAGGGTTCCCTTTTCTCCATATCCCTGCCAACACTTGCTATTTCTTGTCTTTCTGACAATAGCCATTCTGACAGGTGTGAGGTGACACTATTCAAAAAGTTATATGCACGCCAATGTTCATAGTAGCATTATTTAAAATAGCTAAGATATGAAAGCAATCTAAAGAAACAGAGGAATGAATAAGGAAGATGTGTATATACACAATGGAATATTACTCGCCATAAAAAGAATGAAATTTTGCAATATGAAACAAAATAGATGGACCTGGATAGTATTATGCTTAGTGAAATAAATCAGGGAAAGACAAATATTGCATGCTTTCACTTACGTGTGGAATCTAAAAAATAAAACAGAAGAACAAATATAACAAAACAGAAACAGACTCACAGATACAGAGAACAAACTAGTGGTTACCGTAGGGGAGAAGTGTGGGAGGGGGAGAGAAGGGGGAAAATAGGTGAAGGGGAACAAGAGGTACAAACTACTAGGTATAATATAAATGTTACAAAGATGTAATGTACAGCACAGGGAAAATAGCCAATATTTATAATAACTTTATATGGAGTATAGTCTATAAAAATATCAAATCACTATGTTGTACACCTGAAACTAATATAAGTCAAATATACTTCAATCTAAAAAAAAAGAATTTAATGAGACAAAAAAAGTTTATGTGCTTTAGTTTGCTGATTTGAAAGAGGGAATAAACATTTAGAGAATTATTATAATGTATTTGTAGCTGTAATACACTGAGGAAACAAAAGGTCTCTTCCTAGACCTAATGATTTTGGAAATGATTAGCAAATGAACTTTGAAAAGATAATTCCTTGTGACTTAACTTTAAACATTTTTTTTTAATTTAAGAATTACCTATTAAATATCTACTAGGTAACAGATTATTTAAGGTCTTAGGATACAATAGTGAACAAGGTAAGTATTTTCCCTTTCTTTATGTTATTTTCAATCTTAATTACAGTGGACAGGATTGCTTTAAATTTTCCTCACTGAGAAAATAGTAGCCACTATATAGGAGTTCCCAACTCTCCTAATCCACTCTACGGATCTACCAAACTACTTTGAACTTAACCCATGAACCCTTTTAGATGTTCAAAGAATTTTCTCATGCTAATCTCTCTCATTCACATCATTTACCCCCTCTGCACTAAATCATTCTCATCATTTAAAATCCTGTTTTAACATTTCCCTGTATTTAAGGATAAAACACTCCCACCAACAATGTATTTCTTCAATTCAATATATTTGAATTGAACTCTCTCGTGTCAATATATTTCTTCATTCGAAAATATCTCAAAAGATCTTTCTCACTTTTCAGTCCCTTCTCAGCTAACATTTAGCCCATACTCTCAAGCCACTAAAATAAATTTCATCTTACCTGATCACTCAATAGTTTCTGAACTCAATTAACTAATTCCTTCCTGAAACATTGTTTTCTCTTGGCTTTAGTGATGCCATATGCTTGTGACGTTTATCATTGTTTGCAGGCCTTCCAATTTAGGTTCATTTGCTGGCTTCTCCTCCTTTGCCTGGATAATACTATTTGGTTGGTCCTGAACTCTGTTCTCTTCTCAGTCTATACTTTTCCTGTAGGTGTTCTCATTCAGGTCCATGGCTTTAATTATTATCTATATCCTTTTGAGTACCAAATTTATTTCTGCAGCCTGACCTTTCTACTGTACTCCAAATGTGACTCTCCATCTGCTTATGGATCTCAATTCTTGGCTCTCTAACAGGCATTTTTAAATTCAAACATAGCCAGAACATTAATTCTACCATGTCTTTGCAATTCTTGCCTTTCTCCAGTTTTTTTTTTTTATTATTAGTAAAATTCACCAATTGTTTAAGCTAAAAACAAAAGGGTTTTTTAATTATTTTTTTATTATGTTAAAAATGCATAACATAAAATTTACTATCTTAACCATTTCTAAGTGTACAGTTTGATAGCATTAAGTATATTCACACTATTGTACAACCATCTCCAGAACTTTTTCAACTTGCAAAACCAAAACTCTATATTCAGTAAACAACAGTTCCCCAACAGCAATGACTTATTGATATATACAATGATATAGAGCAATCTCTAAGTAATTATGCTGAATGAAAGAAGCAAAACAGAATGATTCCATACTGTATAATTTTTTTTTTAACATCTTTATTGGAGTATAATTGCTTTACAATGGTGTGTTCATTTCTGCTTTATAACAAAGTGAATCAGTATATATATATATGTACATATATATATATATATACACATATGAACTCATATCTCCTCCCTCTTGCGTCTCCCTCTCTCCCACCCTCCCTATCCCACCCCTCTAAGTGGTCACAAAGCACCAAGCTGATCTCCCTGTGCTATGCGGCTGCTTCCCACTAGCTATCTATTTTACATTTGGTAGTGTATAGATGTCCATGCCACGCTCTTCATCCCAGCTTACCCTTCCCACTCCCTGTGTCCTCAAGTCCATTCTCTACATCTGCATCTTTATTCCTGTATGATTTAATTCATATAAAATTCTAAAAATGTAAATTAATTTATGGTGACCTGGAGACTAGAAAAAGGGGTGGTAAAGCTTAGGAATAGCCAAGGGTCATAAGGAACCTTTTGTGGGTAACAGATGAGTTCATTATCTTGATTGTCTTGATGGTTTCATGAGTATATACATATGTCAAAACTAATCAACTGGCACACTTTAAATATGTATAGATCAATTTGTGTCAATTATGCTGCAATAACATTTACAGTAAACATGTTCATAAAACTCCTGAAATTAACAAGAAAATGATATTCAGTCTAATATTTAAAGGCAAAAATATTTGTACAGCCATTCCACACAAAAGGATGTCCAAATGACCAATACCATATGAAAGAGTTATCAACAGTACTTCTTATCAGGCAAATGCATGATCACCAATATTGAATAAAATGTCTAAAACATTATTTCAAGATTTGGGAAGAATGCAGAACAAGTACAACTCTTATATAACACTTAATGTTTAGCAAATTGGCACAAGTACTTTGAAAACTGTCGGTATAAACTGAAGCTGAATATATACTTACCCTACGATTACCTTATGACCCAACAGCTACAATCCTAATTTTATACTCAAAAAATATATGAATGTGGCAACAAAAGGTATACATTATATTGTTTATAGGAGCTCTCTTTGCAATAGCCAAAAGTTGAAAACTATACAAATGTCCATCAGCAGTAAAATGGACAAATGTATTTCAGAATATTCATGTAATATAATAAAATATGTCAATGAGAATTAACTATTATTATACATGACAACATGGGTGAGTCTCTTTAGCATAAACTTGAGAAAAGATGTCACACACAAAGAGTATATCATGCATGATTCCATTTATATAGACTTCAGAATTGGTCAAAATTAATTTATGGTAATAGAAGTCAGCCAGTTGTTATTTGGGGGTTAAACTGAGGATAACTAGGAAGAAGTATGAAAGAGTTTCCTAAAATATTGGTAATATTTTCTTTACTATTATGTTTATACTTACTTAGAGAGACATGTTCACTGTAAAAATTTACTGTCATTCACTTAAGAGTTTGCGCTTTTCTAGATATGTATGTTTCAGAAAACGTTTTCAATATATATGTTTATATCTATATGTGTGTGCGTGTGTATATATACACACACAAAAATATATAATAAAATCATATATGTTCTTTAGAAAAGAATTTGAAATGTTTGTGAAAACACATTGCTAAGGCAATAGTCCATTTTGATAATGGACTATTAACAATGAAAACAAATCACACAGATAGGGTTAAAATGTTCCAGTAGGAAAACAGCCATGTGAATAATTATTTATCCCTGGAAGGCTGCTCCAGATGACATTGTCAAGGTAAATAATGCATTTATTTTCTCAAAATAATACACCATGATAGCACAGATATTACTCTATTTATTTTATATTACCTCTTTATGAAACTTCTTGAGGTTCTGACAGAGAAAAAATCTTGCTTTTGGGGGCAGATTTACAAAATCAATCTTTTAGAAAAAAGGAGAAACACAAAATAGTACCTTATCATTTATATTATTTTGTTGTCTTTTTCCTCACATTAATTTGAATTTTATGTATTGTTTTCTATATTATCTACTGTTCGCATAATAAGATGAAAACTGCTATCATGGCTTAAAGTTAATCACGTAACATTCTTCTGATACATATGAATGCGATTAGCCACGGCAGAAAAAGTGTGTTTATCACAGTGATACAAAACCAGGCTTGAAGATATATAAATTTTTATAAGTTGTATATTGTTGCTATGCCTCATTTTCCTCATCTGTGAAAAGGAGATGGTAATACTCATCTTCTTGACTGATTGTGAGGAGGCAATAAGATAACAAGTGTGAAGTGCCTAGAATAGACTTTACATATTGGAAATGAAAGCATTATATGCAAAGTTACAAAATAAGTTCTAATCTAAACACTTACCATTATCACATCATGCACTACTAAGAAGATGGCTAGTTTGGCCATGTATCGCTAGTGTTTTATATAATACATAAGCTTGAAATATAATGATACAAAATGAAAAAAAGATTAAAAATACCAAGGAGAACAGATAGTGTAGAATAGTGGCCCTAAAGCAGAAACAGTATTCTAAAAGTATTCATTCTTCCTCTGAATGAGCAGAATTCTGTTTATACAACTGTGACTGAACACTTCGGTCTGAGTGAAAAAGAATGACTGGAAACACCTTGGCCATAACTTAAAGTAACAAGAACTGTGTCAATAGACTTATAAAAGTTTAGAGATTATTATTTATTACTAAATAAAAGCATAAAGTCATTGCATTGCACAAACAACAGTTAGAGTTAAAAAAGAAACCAGTTTAACGGAATTGCATTCAATAATAAGCCCATGGATTGACCACAGTCTGATCTCATTGTAACTCTTATTGCTTCAATTAGACTTGGTTTATAGTCACCCTCAATATTGCCTTAGAAAAAAATGGGGTCTCTTTAAATAGAGAGGAGAGCAAGTATAAACAAAAGAGAGAAAGGGGAAAGACATAAGAAAAATAAAAATAATGAAGAGTAAGAAAAGAAAATACAAAAAGATATAAATAAAATCCCATTGAGGGTCACGTCTTTAGTCATTTTTTTGCCATGACATGCATATGCCATGACATTTTATTATGTCAACTAACCTAGAATATGAGTGTATGTATATGACTAATCATTTCAAATTTGAGTCATTTAACATTGTTTTGCCTCTTCCTAAGAACAAAATAATTTCTGTAATTTTTAACATAATTTTTAAAAATATCTGGATTCTGTCAGAAAGTGGTAGATCAATGATATGCTGGCAATGGTAATAGGAACAGAGATGTTGACTGAAAAGGGCACTGTTTAAAATGAGGAAACTCTTCCATATCATGATGTGGTGGTAGTTATAGGGCTATATACATTTATCAAAACTCATCAAAATATGCACTTGAGATGGATCTATTTTATTGTTTTTAAGCCACCTCTCAATAAAAATTAATACTAAGAAGAATTACAAGGGTTAGGCCCAAAAAAAAGTAAGAGAATTTGGATTTCAGATGGAGCAGAGCAGTGCACAACTGCAAAAAATTACTATTTACAAATGTAAATGGTTCCCTTGGAGCTATGCAGCAAAAACGGTCCTTCATGCTATACCTTATTCTTTCATATCATTTAGAACTTCATCTTCTCTGTGAAGCATTTGTCAAATGCACACTCTTCCCTTTATCTCATCTGCACAGATTTCAAAACTTAATTAAATGAAGTATGTACAAAACTGCACTTATAGTTTATGATAATGAACTTTTAATGGGATATAATAAACTTTGAAATAAATAAGCTGGTCTTCATATTAGTTTCTAAAGATTTTAAACAAACATATATAAATAGTATATGACAACATTTATTATCACCATAAAATAAAACATTAAAAAATGGCAAGCAAAAAATAAATGATAGTTAAATGAAAATTGAATTCGAATGGCAATAGTCACAGTTAATACTACTTCTTTTTTCCTTTTTTCTCCTTTTTTTTCCTTCTGAATTTTCTCCTCTCTCAATCATGCTCTCCTCCTTGCTCCTTTTTCTTCTTTCTTTTGTCTACTTTTTTTTCATTACTATAGCAGCTAATATTTATTGAATCCTTCCTATGTGTCAGGTGGTAGCTTGAGTGTTTTACATATTACGTAAGTTATTTTCTTTCTTTTACCTGCATATCTTCTTTATTAGGTCGTTCAGCTTTCACTTTCAAAGTAATTTGTCTCCCTTAGTTTCAGTTCCACTTTGGGGTACAAATAAACATTCACGTGTAACATCTAACAAATAAACTCTTTAGAAGACAATGAGAAGACGATCCATAAATAGGGAGAAAATATTTGTAAAAGACACATCTGATAAAGGACTACTATCCAAAATATACAAAGAACTCTTAAAATTCTACAAGAAAGCACCAACTGGATTAAAAAGTAGGCTAAAAACATTAACAGATGCCTCAACAGAGAAGATGGATGGCAAATAAGCATAGGAAAAGATGCTTATTTGTCATCGGGTAAATGCAAATTAAAAGAAGACTGACAATACCAAATGCTGGCAAGGATGTGGAGCGACAGAAATTCTCATATATTGCTGATAGGAATGCAAAATGGTACAGCAACTTTGGAAGACAGTTAGATGGTATCTTATAAAACTAAACATACTCTTGGCATATAATCCAGCAATATTCCTTGGTATTTACCTAAAGGATTTGAAAACTTATGCCCACACAAAAACCTGCACACAGACATTTATAGCAACTTTAATTATAATTGCTAAACCTTGGAAGCAACCAAAATGTCCTTCAGTAAGTGAATGGATAAAGAAACGGTGGTACATCTAGACAATGGAATATTATTCGGTGCTAAAATAAACTATTAAGTCATGAAAAACATAACTTTAAATACATATTACTAAGTGAAAGAAGTAGATTTGAAAAGAGTACATACTATATGATTCCAACTATACTACATTCTGGAAAATTCATTGAGACAGTAAAACTATAGAAACAGGAAAAAGATCAGTGTTTGGGGAAGGGACAAAGGGTGAACAAATGGAGCACAAAGGATTTTTAGGGCAGTGAAAATATTCTGTATGATACCATAATGATGGATCGTGCCATTATACATTTGTCCAAACCCACAGGATGTACAACACCAAGAGTGAATATAATGTAAACTATAGATTTGGGGGTGCTAATGATGTGTCAGTGTAGATTTATCAATTGTAACAAATGTACAACTCTGGTGGGAGATGTTGATAATGGAGGAGGGTATGTACATGTGGGGACATGGCATATATGGGAAATCTCTGTACTTTCCCCTCAACTTTGCTGTGAACCTAAAACTGTTATAAAAATAAAATCTTAATTTGAAAAAGATAATTAAAAACAACAAAAAACCCACATAAGAATGTGCACAATTCTAAACTGTATAGCTTTATGAATTTTTACAAAGTTAACATATTTACTGATCCAGTTTTTTAACAAACTGAATTATAGGATATTTTCAGGAGCATGAAATCTTGCCTTATGGTCCCTTTAAGTCATCACTCTTCCCCACCACCCTGCAGTAACCACTTATCTCACTTCTGTTACCATAGGCTAACTCTGTTGGCTTTTGAAATTTTTAATACTGAAATAACACCATACATATTATATATGTATTATATGTATTTATATAATATGTGGCAGATATTGAAAACACCACCTTTTTTTTTATACACTGAGGTTATATTTTTTGTATACCTGATGATCATATAAAGAAGATGGGTCAGCTGTCAGTCTTATTTCCTTCCTTTGAAGGCAAGATGCTTTTCCCTTGGGCTCCTTATAAAGATTTTCTCTCTGTGTTTGGTTTTCAGCAGTTTTTATATGAAGTAGCTAGAGTTTCTCTGCATTTGAGATTTTTACAGCTTCTCTGATCTTTGGTATTAAATCTTTTGTCAGATTTGGAATATTATTTGTGAGTATCTTTTGAATTTTGCTTCTGCCTGTTCTTTTCTCTCTTTCTATGACTCTAATTAAATGTACCTCTCATTATTTATTTATTTTTTTTTGGTCTCCGTTCTTCAAGATGGATTTTCTTTGCTTAATTCAATAGACTGCTTTAAGGACTTCCCTGGTGATCCAGTGGTAAAGAATCCACCTTCCAATGCAGGGGACGCAGGTTTGATCCCTGGTCAGGGAATTAAGATCCCACATGCTGTGGGGCAACTAAGCCCGAGTGCCACAACTACTGAGCTCACGCACCTCAGCTAGAGAGCCCGTCTGCTGCAAACTACAGAGCCCACACTCTCTGGAGCCCACGTGCCACAACTAGAGAGAGGAAAACCAGCATGCCACAACTAGAAAGAAGCCCGTGCACAGCAACGTAGAACCTGCACCTCAACGAAAGATCCCGTATGCCTCAACGAAGATCCTGCTTACCGCGACCAAGATCCGACGCAGCCAAATAAATAAATAAATATTTAAAGAAATAGATTGCTTTAAAAGAAGATTAGACAGTAATCCTCCCTTCAGCAACGTCAATTTTCTTTTATACCCACTGATTGAATTCTTTATTCAGCTATCAATATTTTCAGTTCTAGGATTTTTTTTTTCACATTATACACATACACATTTTTAATTCCAATACTTTGTTGAAGTTTCTATATTTTCTTCATTTTTGGATGTGATAATTATAATAATTTTAATGTTTCTGTCTAATAATTCTAATGCTTCATAACCTGTGGATCTATTCTGTTGCTTAATTTTTCTCTTGGTTTTCAGTCATTTGGTCCTATTTTTTAGTGGGACCAATTACTTTTATTTAATTGATAGCAGGCAGAAATTCATGGACAAATCACTTGATTTATGTGAAGCTGATCTAATTTTTGTTTGCTTTTGTGCTAGGTTGAACTCTTGTGGGGTCTCCGCTGAAAGTATGGGGTATTAGCCAGTCACTCTTCCTTATTAGTCCTGAATTCCAGTTGTTGACTTCCTAGTTCTGTGGGACTGCCAGGTTCTATGTTTTGTTTTGAAGCCCTGAGCAGCTGTTTTCTGCTCGGTTTCTCTTAATGTAGCTTGAGTTCTTATTGTTGCTCTATGAGAGATTAAGACTGCTTTCTGCCCTTCGTTCTATTCTGAAATGAAAGTTTGAGCAAGTTATTTTAACTCTATAATTCTTGGCTTCCTTTTCTTAAATGGGAATGAATATAATCATTCAGAGGATATATTAAATAACTTGTATGATTTCTTATGTAAAGGGCATTTCTGAGCACATTGTAAATGATTAATAAAGGGCAAAGGTTATGATTGCTAGTTTTGTTCATTAAAAAATAATAATAACAACTTACCACCACCACAATATTAGGCAGGCAAGCTAGACCGATGTAGTGTCTCAAAGATCACATTGGAAACTTGACTCCCTCAATCTTTCAATTATGCCATTTATAGTCTTGGCTTTTGTATTGTCTTGTCAAGTTGGTCTTCTCCTGGCACAGAGGCCATCCCCCTCCAGCCCCCTGCATGCGTTATAGGCAGGAAAGGGAAGTTGGCTGCAACAATGAGATGGTCAATCCTATGTCAGGGAAGCTAACTTACCCAGAAATAATAAACAGACTTCTGCTCACGGCATTCTTACCAGAACTTTATACATAACTGTAAAACCATTGGAAAAGGTACCTTTTTAACTAGGTATATTGTCTGCCCAAACCAAATTTGTCCCACAAATTTACTCACACTTACCAAGCACATCATTAAGTTCTTACTATCTATTGTTTTACAAATTATGATGAGTCATGGTGGAGTAGATGGGGGGCACTGCATGACCCAGTACATTTAGGAATTATCTTGCCTGACAATGCTTTTAAAAAGCTGATAAAATGGTCAGAAAATTGTTGCAAAAATTATTCATGATTTTCTCACAAATTTTTTAGAAAATATATTTATTTTTGGTAAGATACTATAAATACAGAGGGCTACCACTCTTTAGGAGCCACTGTGGGAAACTATATCATAGATTATATATAATTATATATGTCGTTATTTATGTAACTATATATAAACATAGAGATGATAAACATTGCTATACAAAAGTCACATAGGTTGTATTTGCTCATTAATTTGAACATAAATTTTATATATCAGCAATGCAATGAATAAAACATTCATTGAAAAACTAGTGTTTTCAACACTGGGGCAGTAAGCAAAGAGGAAATTCAATGACATGAAAAATAATTTAAAAATAGCAGTAGTGGTTTGGTTTTCTAAAATCACAAATTCATAAAAGGAATGAACTTTCCAAAGTTTGAAGGCATTCATGTTAAATATATTATAAGGAACTTCAAGTTCTAACACTGAAGTATTTTATCCAGTACATTTTATGTTGTTTCTGTCTCTAAACATTATTTTGTCTATCCCCTCTTCTCTCTTAATACATCTCTTCTTATATATTTCTAGACCAATAAACACTGCAAAGGGACTGGTACTGACTTTGAGTTGATAACTGAGTTATTTTATTACACTGGTTTTAATGCCATTTTCAGATTACTTGCTTGGCTGATTATGAATCCTCTTATCCATTACTTAACTGAAAAAAAACAACCCTTTCATCATTTCTTAAGTCTATAGCTTTAGAAAAAATAATTTTTTTTAAATAAGGAGTAGTAAATATGTTTGAATGAAAAGGGATTAATTTCTGATATATTCCAGTATCAAATAACCCAGCCATATAAGCAGGACTTCCTTCAAAGGCATGCCTTAACTATTAAGCACAATTCTTTGTCTCTCCAACAGCCCAGGGGTATATATACTAATACAGTAATTGAATCATTCTTTGTGAGAGGAATATATATTTGAGAAAAGTTTTTGCTCCTCTGGATGAGGTTGACCCTGGTTCAATTCCTTTTACCAAATATGTCTCCTTGTTAAATAACTGGAAGTTTTATTTCTTTCATATTATTTTACTGGGAAAATGGGACTTTTTAAACCTCTTACTATTTCTGAAAGTAAAAAAAAATGAAAAATAATACAAAAAGAAGGTTCTTCCTTCATAGAGACAAAGAAGTCTTTCTAAAAAGAATTCTCTGAAAATCAGATTTTAGGAAAAGAACCTGATGAAAAGCATCACATAGAAGTTCCCACTCTTACCTTTGAAAGGACTCTGAATATGTGTCCATATAAAATCAAAAAAACAATATAGTTTTCAAATTGGCAAATATGCAAGTAAAGTCACATGTCCATGTTTGCAGGGAAAAATAGAGGGAAAAATAGAGGACAACTTTATATATATAAAGTGGTGTTTTGAATTCCTAAAATTAATAGTATATAGTTTCCAGACACCCAGGCATGTTCCTATCCTTACTGGCAAGGTCTGGCATTGTTCTTTTATTCAGCACCCTGTCAGAAAGGAAAATTTTCAAGAATGGCTAAGGTTTATAATAATTTGAGTTCTACATTTTAAGAGAGTTTTGATTGTGCAATATAATCCTGATAAATTAAGAGGTTCACAAAGCAGAGGTAGAGTTTAATTTGTTTTAAAGTTTTGACCCAGAATATGTCTACTTCAGCCAACTTCTCTTTAACCTTTTTACTTAGGAAAACCTGGGGAGCAGGCAAATTTACCTGCACAGGCAGAGGATTCTGATATGACACTTGAGGAAAGTTAAGTAGACCAAGCTAAAAATGCACATTTAAAAAGTTTCATGCTGTAGAATCTCATAGGAATCCCGTATTATCTTAGCTCTTTATCTTATGTCGGATCAGGAATGTCTGTTAGAAACTTTACCACTATCTGGTAGAATAGTGGTTCCACTATTAGTCTACTGATAGGCATTCAACTACCTTCATAAGAAACACCTGGGGAGCATTTTCAAAATCCAGATTCCTGGGTCCCATTGCAGAATGATTGTATTGGAATCTCAGGTAGATATAATATCTCAGGAAACCCCTATTTCAATCAACTTAAGTGACTGTGACAGTCATCCATTGTAGAATCCACTCCTTTAGGATATATATATATATATATTATATATATATATATATATATATATATATATATATATATATATATATATATATAATATACATACACACACAATAGAAAATTACCTATGAGAAGATTATAATTTTAGAAAAGATTCAATTCAAAATTTTTTCCTTTGAATTACTGAATTTAATAGATCATCGTTTCATTTAAATATTTAGAATGAAACAATTTCATAACTGGTATACTACTTACAGTGTGGTAGTACTTTGTTGCCCAATTTAGGCATATCAGTTTTTATTATTTAACTTTCATTACTTACTTTTTCAAAGCACATAACAGAGAATTAATGGAAGACAACATGCAAATTAATACTCAATCCTACTGATCTGTTTGAAAAACACATAAAAGCCAGGATTAAAATGATCACTTTAAAAATAATAGATTTTTCTGATTGTCTCAGTGAAGTGCTTGATTTTACTCTCGAATACATTTATTTCAGCTAAGCCATGCCATAACCTGGTAGAAAAGTAATGTTATTTCTGATTTACTGCTATCCATTTACTTTCAGGTCATGATAAAACGAATATATATATATATATATATATATACACATATATATATATATATATGGGAAATTTTTCGATTTGGAAAGTTATTTTCCATATAGTTTAGTTGAAATGTCATCTTAGCTTTAAAGGAAAAGAAAGTAGTATGTTAATGTATTCAGCCAGAGAGAATTCTGGTCACAGATTTTGGACTGTAGGGGCTACGGCTGATGATGATTCTGCCAGCCATTGCTCCGATTCCCATCTGCTAAAGGAATGATGGTATCTCAAGGAAAATCTAAGCATACTGTTTTAGCAGAACCTTGTTAAAAAAACCAAAAATATAATAATAGTAAAGAAAATCACAGATTCAGTGTGCAATAACCCATGTGAATATCTATTGCCATAAGATACTTTAAAAATATTTTAAAATTAGTTTTAAATTAATTTTAAAGAGCTAGATGTTTAAAGTCAGAAAATCGTAGACTAGATTTTTTATTGTCAATATAAACCAAAGAGCAAAATTAAAAGAAAAAATGTTACTAATAGCAAGCACAGAAAAGAACTCATAAAGCTCTGAATCGAATATTACCTTTAAAGGTAAGCAATCTGTTATTAGCTACCTTAAGTATTTTAGCAGCTACCTTAGATTCATTTTAGAATACCTTTAAAAATACTAGCAATTATTAGAGACTGTGAAACTAAAACATGCCCCATTTTTGTGTTTATTTTATTCCACATCCCCATCCAGATTTTTAGTCTTCACTGCCTTGATTGCCTGAGAAGTCCCCATAATTCTTGCCATTCGTTCCCTAAAAGCTCTTAAAAGTGCAACCAGCATTTTTCTTAGAAATGTCAGATTCCCACAGTTTCCCAGCTCTCAGTATGGTATCATCCTGAATCTATCTTAACCTTGCTGTTAGGCCTCATTTGCATTTAGTATTTATATACATGAGGACAGTCATAAATCTCCACTTGGAGGTATGGAACAGGAAGGAAGAAAACAGTTACTCACTGGGTGCATGATGTGTGCTTGTCAGTATATGAGGTGATTTCACACACATTCAATCTACACTTCACAACTCAGGAAGGCCATACCTAAGAGTGTGGAAAAGCCATAAAGAGGTATGATCTATACATGTGGAATGAATATCACAGAGTCCTTTCGGATTAAGAAGAAATGTAAAAAGTGAGAAAATCGTAATCATCTCACAATATTAATTTCAGCAGGCAAATTTTCCATCTTTTTATGAATGCTATTTATGAAAATATTTTTAATAATGTGTAGAATACTTTTGGAATGTACGAACAAAAAAGCCAGGCTATTCAATTTTGGCTTCAATTTTAGAGAGTGCAATGCAAGGAGTGAGGCAAGTTTTCAGATTCCATTTCCAATGACTTTTTATTTTTCTAAAAATAATATTCTAGCATCACCACAGCCTCATCACCACACTCAATTCTTAGAGAACTAGTCAAATAGTAAGACATTTTGAGAACATACCCCAACATACACATACATTTATGAATCATAAAAGTATTATTACACTAGTAGAATATGCACATTGGAATACATACACAAACTAGAACTTTTAAAAGAATGAGATGAAGTTTAAAGACAAAATATTAATAAAGGTGACTTCATGCTATCATTAATGTGATAGGCAGGTTTCTAAAGTCGCCCCCAAGTTTTCTGTACCTGATGTGACATACTGTACGGTCCCCTTCCCTTTTTTAATTTTGACCGCACCATGCGACATGCGGGATCCTAGTTCCCCGACCAGGGATCGAACCCTTGCCCCCTGCAGTGGAAGGGTGGAGTCTTAACCACTGGACCGCCAGGGAAGTCCCCTTCCCTTAAGTGTAGGCAGAATCTGTGACCGTGACAGAAATATCACTGCAGTGATTAGGTTACAAATCAGTTCACTTTGAATTAACCAAAAGGGAGATTATCCTGGGTGGGACTGGCTTAATTGGATGATACTTTAAAAGAAAACTGTCATGGAGACTCTCTCCTGGTTGTTTGGAGAAAGCAAATTGCCATATTGTAAACTGTCTATGGGCCCCATGGAAGAGACCTGCAGGCAATCTCTAGGAACTAAAAACAGTCTCTAGCCAACAGTTAGCATGAAAATGAGGACCTCACTCATGCAGTCCAAAGGAAATGAAATCTGCCAACAATCAGTTATCGTCCAAGAAGATCCCAAGCCCCCAGATGAGAACTGCACCTTGACACCTTCATGTCAGCCTGGAAACAGCTGAGCAGAGGAGCCTACATACATGTAGATAGACCCACACGGTTCCTGGGTCTAAGTAAATCTAATCTGAGTTATGGAGAAGTATCTACAACTTTACCCACGGAAACAAACCCCATTTCCTTGTCCTCCCCTCCTCTACTCTCACCCCAGGACAGGAAGGAAACTGAGGCTTAGAGAGATTAATAATTTACTGAATAAAGAATACATAACACCAACTATTATATAAAGAACCTACTCTTCAGTAGCTTCCTATTTTAAAATGTTTATTCTTTATATTTTATGTTTTCAGACATCTTTAAATAAAGATGTCTAACTAGTTAGATATTGACATTGTGCTTTGAAGACTTATAATTCAAGTTCTTCAATCCTAGAAACATCTTGAGTGGTAAAGCAGATGCGTTTGTATGAAATACACCTGTTCCCTAAATACTTCAACCTCCTGGGTGGGAGTTATAGCAGGAGAAACAGGCAAACTCTGTTCTGTGTCCTATATTTAGTCTATGCTGCCTAATTCAAGAGATCAACATTTTTAGGGTTATGCTATGGAATCTAGAAAATGCAAAAGTACACCACCATTGTATAGGTGGTTAAATCGTCATGTTTAAAACTTAAATAGAAGACAATACCTTGCAAATAACACATTTAAACCTAATATTTAGTTTTTCTGGTAGATTTTATATGGCCCTTTTCTGAACTACTTCTGTGGTCTTGCAATATTTTTGCCACATTGCAGGATAGAGGGTGTGTGTGTGTGTATATGTGTGTGTGTCTGTATGTGTTTATATGTGCAGGGTTTACCTTTAATAATAGAAAATAGCACATTAAAGATGCTCTATAAATCTGAAGCTAATTCAGGTGTAAATAAAATATAATCTGATAGGTTTTTATTCCATGAGGAATATATTTTGTGAATAAAGAGTTTGAGAGCCACCAGTCTAATTCAAGGAAATTAAACTGTTCAATTTTTTATCCTTGCTGTTTTTTGAAAATATTGTCACTAATGTCAGTCGTAAACTAGGCCATGGCAGAAATAGCATACATTATCAATTGCACTCTCATGAGAATTATGTCTCATTCTAGTCATGGCGTGAGGAAAAACATGTTGTCTTAACACAATGCAAAAGGAACATTTTTTTCCTGTCAATTCTCATTTCCTATACCCCTTAAAATATAAAATATATATATTTATTATGCTTCGTCTCCTTTCCATGAATATAGATCTCTGGAAAGTTGTAGGTCTCAAACCCATTCACGTGTTTTTTATAGTGAATGGATATAGATATGACAAACAGCACTAAAGCACACATTTTATTTTTCTTTTTGATTATTTTTGCGGTAATTTCCCAATGCAGGTAGGTCAAATAAAGCATGTTTGTTAAATTTTAAAGTGTCTTCTTGCCGATGATTATATGGATGACTATAATCAGGCTCAGTAAACAATTATTTTGATAGGACTTTATGCCTCAATGCAAAGAATCCACAGCAAAATCAATAAAGGCTCACGAAGTGCACTCAGAATTCCAATAGCGACAGAAATGTTCATTATTTGAGGACTTCATACAATTTTGTGACTTAGAGAAATTAAAATGCACTTATGAACAGATGGTTTAACAAAATGGGGATGGGAGAAATTATAGTTTATAAATGAAATACATAACTGAGAATAATCAATTTTGTCTATAGTAAAGACATGACCTTCCAGTGCCATTACAAAAAGTCATATAGCATGAAACTCTGTGTCAGGTATAAGCAGGCTTTCTCCTTTATTATTTCTTTCTGTAACATAAGGGAGCCCCATACCAGCTGCATGCAGCATTACTTCATGGGTATATAACTGTATTTAAATCATTTATATATTACATCTTACAAATGTAATAGGGAAATGCGCTCTTATGCATCCACGGTTTAAGAGTTGAAACAGATGGTGAAAGGCTCAGTTTAAACTAATATGGGCATTAAAATAACTGATATTGCATGAATTCCTTGATATAACAGAAGTTTAGTTCACTACAAAATGGGCTTGTGACTTTCTGGAATATATTAAACATAATGTGTCTTTAGCAATAGTTCTTCTGCATGAGGAAATACACTTAGAATTTACTCATAAGAATTTTCAAACCTAAAAAAATGTAGCCATTCATTCCATAAATATTTACTGAGCACCTGTTATTTTCAGGCACTGTGCTTAGTAATGAATTGCTTATAAAGATGTATAAGACATGGTCCCTGCCTTCAAGATGAGATCATGATCTGGTAGAGAAGATGGAGACAGATGATAGAAAACACTGACAAGAAATGAAGCATTTGGAGCACCTCTGTTTGCAGTGACTTGGGTCTGTGGCATTTTCATACCCTCTGGGATCTAGACCTGCAATTTCAATAGTTGCAACAAACTGGCCATACAGCCAACTCTATTAGGTCAGGAGTTCAGCTGAGATATTTTGCCCTTTTTTGTAGAAAGTGACAACTGAGAAGAAATTAATAGTCATGCATACACTATGTAGTTTTCATCAAAATATGTAAAAAATAAGTTAAAAATACAACACTGAGCATTCTTCTAAAAAATAAGAAAAACTTTTCACATGATGGAAATCTATATTAGTCAGTATTTTGCTTCGGATCTTATCTTACATGTTACCTTGCCTGGAGTAGATGATTTCTGTCGTATCTTTCAACGGTTTTACACTAGGTCTAAGTTTTGTTCAATTTTCTATAGTTCCTGACATACATCTGGAATTTCCTTTGCCTCTAGGCTTTTCTATATGCTATTGCCCTTGCCAAGGACAATCCATCCCTAATACCCTTTTTGGACTTTGTCTTTGCAAGCTCCTATTTACCCATCAGGACTTAACTTAAAGATCAATTTTTCAGGCATATCTTCCCTGACCCATAAATAAAGTTAGATTCACCTGAAACATCTTCATCTTGAACTCTTTTCTTTTAAGAATGTTCATCCTACTTTAATTCCTTGTTTAATATCCACCATGTGTAACAAGAATACAAACATAATAATTATGTGCTTAATGAATATAGCGAAAAAGAAAATGATCATATACTCTCCATCTTACATTAAGTAAAATACTACCTTATTTGGCTAATTTTCTCTTGTATCTGTATCTACTGTGACTATGGTCTGCAGTCATTGATAGGTAGAAATGAATGCAAAAACGTAAGGTTTAAAATGCATAATAAAATAGTTTATTTAAATCAATATATTATAATCTTTCTTGTAATTAACTAATTATATCCAGTTCTTTATGCTATTTCAGAAATGTTTTTGTTACTTAAGAAATCAGCACCACAGAGTTAATGAGTTTTTAATTTAGCCCAATCTCCTCTCTGGGCACTTTTTAAACTTGGTTCATCATCTAGTTTATTCACAGGTGTTGCCATACTGTATGGTATGACTGGGAAGTAGCTTTACATTATTTTTTCCTTGATACCTCATTGATGACTTTGAGCAAAGTTTACTAGGTAATTTGTAGAATATGGGGCAGCTTAACCACATAGAATATCATGCAGGGCTGCTGCTTGGACTTCTGTTAATTTAATGAAACTCTCTAAAGTTAGAGGCAAAGAATCATTTGCAGTATTTATTTAGAACAAATAAGCAGTGGGAATAGAGAAAACTGTATCTGTACTTCTTAAAATGATTTTATATTGAAAACACTGAATATGGAAGTCATGATCATTCAAATATGTGCACCTGCTTATATTTGATTGTAACATCAGCCTTTCAAATAACCATCTATACTCTCAATATACACCTAATGCATTTGCACTAAAATTTTACTTTGATGATTGTCCATTCAAATTTCTGCAGATGTTCTTAGAGAAAATGTTTACGAAAATTAGCTCCTCAAGATCTTACCCTTCAAAATTTATAAAAGCAAAGTGAGCTGAGCCTATCTATCCAAATATATTCAGTTTTTTCCAAATAAGTACTTGTTATTTGTTTACTCAATTCATTTCTCCACAAAGAGAATGTATCCTATAAAGTTTTTAATATGGAATTAACATTCATATAAAGAATAGTACTGCTCCCTTTATCTAAAAATAAGAATTAATTATTTATTGAGTACTAATACCATTTCACTCACTTTTGGCAAACAAATTTATGACCTTGATATAAGAGTCAGCTTACTATTCATACATGAATAATATACTTTATTTACACAATATATTGTACTATATAAAATGCTTTGATATCCACAATATTTTGTTGGATCATCTAGCAACTCTTTGAGACAGGCAGTGGAATTACTGCTTACCTCTTATTGCAGGTGAACAACTGAGGTTCATAACATAAAATAATTTATCATAAGTCAAGTAGCTAGTGAATGATGGAGTCAAGGATCAGCTCTGGGTTTTCTGTATCAACGACCTAGGCTCTTTCTACTGAAAACATACTTTCATTTCTATATGATGTTAAGTATTTGGAAACTGACATAATTTCTACTTATTTCTATAAAATTCCAAGTTGTATAATCTTCACTAATCTGCAGAAATTTATGTAAATCTGCTAAATTGAATAAAAGCCATCAATAGTTTTCATATATTTTATTCACGTATAAGGACAACAAAGCTTTGCTATGGCCAATGCTTTTCGAGCTGATATAGAAAACTGGTCAATTCCCCCTAAATTCATTAATGCAACTACAGATTATATTTCTCATCATTCCTTGAAGCCCCACGTGACCAAAGACTAGCTTAGGGCCAGTGAAAGTAAATGAAAGCAACATGTTCAACTTCCCATCTATGTCCTTAAAAGAAAAGAAACATTCATTTTCTCCTCCCCAAAGACTTAGTGTGTCCATGTTGTGAGCGTCACAGTAGCTGTCTTAGACACAGAGAAGGAAGTTCCGTATTGAGGATGACAATACAACAGGACACAATGAAGTGGTATCACATGAGCCTTTGGGAAGAGTTTTGTACTGTATACTTTCACACCATAAAATAATTCTTGCATTTTATAATCAATGTTATATTTGACCTTTGTAATAACATTCTGAGCCTGTAATTTAAATTATACATATACATACACACATACATGTAATAATTCAAAGATAGGGTTAATTCATAATTTTATTTTTATATAAGTTTTCTTGTATAATTTATATGTATATAAGTTAAATATATATTTAAAAAAATAAATATGTATTTTCAGATAGATAATTTAATGATAAATAATAACTGAAAATAGCTTTCTATTTAATAGAGAAATGTTTATCTTTTCTACTATCAGCTTAAATAATGTTTCCAGGCTTCTTTGTAGCATTTGAGAAAAAGGGAAATAGTGTCTCTTAATTCAGAGAAATCTAAATGTACCATAGCTCTTGAGCCAAAGCCAGTTACATGTAAAATTGGCAAAGCTCAAATGAATTTAAGTTACATAAAACATATCTTAGTTTGTTATTTAATCGGAATTAGCTATTGTCTTTCTCCACTTTATTAAACGTTGGAATGACCAATGGTTCTATACTCGTAGTTCTTTTATTCACTAGCTATTCTCACTTCTATTTTCTAGCTATACAGTGACATGTCTCAAATATATATGTACAGCCAAAAATTATTTCCTTAACTCAAAATTAATATACCCTATTGTCTACTTGGCACTTCCACTAAACATATTCAAAACTAAACTACTAAATCCCTCCCCCCCAAATGAAACCTACTACAAATACAACCTTCCTCATGGCAGCTGATGGTTACTCCATCCTTGTAGTTTTACTGTCCAAGAAACAAGCAGGCCCAAGACGTTAGAATTATATTCGATCCCCTTTTTCCTTCATATTGAACATTTTGTCTACCATAAAATCCCCTTAACTCTATTTTTTAATTGAAGTATAGTTGATTTATAATATTATATTAGTTTCAAGTATATAAATAGTGATTCAATATTTTATAGATTATACCCAGTTTAAAGTTATTACCAAATAAAGGCATATTTCACTGTGCTGTACTATATATCATTTTGCTTATCTATTTTATACATAGTAGTTTGTATCTCTTAATCCCATACCCCTATCTTATCTCTATTTCAAATGTTTTTCCAGAATACAACCACTGAATTTTCATTTCTAGCATTGTGCTTAATAAGCCATCACATCTTCTTAAATTTCTTCTATAGTCTCATAACTTATCTCTCTGCTCCAACTGTCCCCACACCCATATATATGCATATTTTACATATATATAAAATTTTATATATATAAAAATGCAGGGGCCTGTGATGTTCAAAAATGTAGGTTGCACTAGGTCAATTTCCTCTCTTCAAAACTCTATGATTGCCTCTCCCTTAAAATAAAAGTCCAAGTCCTTTAAATATCTTATCTGCAATGCCTTATATGAGTATAACCGCTGTTATTTTTCCAATATCCTCTTCTACAAATCTTCCCTGCCCTCAGTTCTAGCCACACTGGTTTCCTTGTTGTTTCATGGACACTCAGGCACATTCCCATCTTAGTGCCTTTACCCCAGCTTTTTCTCTGTGTGGTGTGCTTTTTCCCCAGATATCCATTTCATTACCTGCTTCACCTTGTCAGGTATTTGCTTGAACCTTATGCTTTCAATAAATAGCATTCTTAATACCATAATTCATCCCCAGCTTCCCATCTACATTCCAGACCCTCCCCATCTTCCTTAGTTTCTTCTACCTATGATTATTCCCGTAACAAATACCCTCTTCTTGCATAAATTTAATTATTTATTTTATCATTTATTGTCTCTCTCCTTTCTCTCCCTTATGGTCAGGGGATTTGTTTAGTTTCTGCCTGATGCTTCTCATGTGCCTCGGACACATGGGATCTGTCAAAAATATATTTATTGAAATACTAAATACCTGATGTATTTGAGTCATAGTACTATACATTTAAAGTATATAATATCAGTTAATCCTGTGGTAGGCAGCTTCTGAGATGCTGTCCAGTGATACCTGCTTCCTGATATTTGCATCCTGGGTAATCCTCCTCCTTAAGTGTAGAGTGGACTAGAGACTTATTTTTGATGAATAGAAAAAGGTCAAAGTGATGAGCTGCCACCTCTATTATTGAGGTACAGAAGATTGTGCCTTCTGCTTTGCTAGCTTCCTCTATCTTGTTGGCCCTCTCTCTTGTTCTCTCCCTTACTTTCCTTGATGTATTTTATTTATTTATTTATTTATTTATTTTTGGCTGTGTTTGGTCTTCGTTGCTGTGCGAGGGCTTTCTCTAGTTGCGGCGAGCGGGGGCCACTCTTCATCGCGGTGCGCAGGCCTCTCACTATCGCAGCCTCTCTTGTTGCGGAGCACAGGCTCCAGACACGCAGGCTCAGTAGTTGTGGCTCACGGGCCCAGTTGCTCCACGGCATGTGGGATCTTCCCAGACCAGGGCTCGAACCCGTGTCCCCTGCAGTGGCAGGCAGATTCTCAACCACTGCGCCACCAGGGAAGCCCTCCTTGATGTATTAAGCTTCCCTGTTATGTGATACTTTGTGGAGAGGTACCCATGGCAAGAAACTGAAGGAGTCCTCCGGCCAACAATCAGTAACTAAAACCTCAGAACAATCAGCAAGGAACTGAATCCTGCCAACAGTCATGTGAGTGAGGTCAGAAACTATTTTTTCCAGTTGAGCCTTGAGATGACTGCAGCCTCATGAGAATGAAATGGCCCACCTGAGCAGCACCTGGATTCCTGACCCATAGACACTGTGAGATAATAAATGTTTTTATAAACTACTAATCTTTGAGATTAATTGTTACACAAGAGTAGATTACTAAAATAGTCCTCAACATGAAACCATGTGTTTGTATAAAGACCAAATCCTCCTACAGGAACTGTGGAAACAGAGAGTGTTTAGTTTTTCTTCCAATGTAAAATTTACACCTAGTGAAGGCATACCTCGGCTTTTAACCCACATCAGTATAATGCCAACTCACATCCACAATGTCTTATATTTTTCTGCTAATCAGTCCTAAACATAAATCATAAAAGTTAAATATATGGTTTAAATTTTTAGTGTTCTATTAATTTTCTTATACTTGCCCACATATATAAATTATATAAAATATAAAATACTACTTAAACCTTAAATGCTAAGTTATATTACTTCCCTCTTTTCATAGTCCTTTAAAAATTCTAATGATGCTTTTCATTAGTGGTAAAACACTTAACACATGTACCCATATGCAAGCATGCTCCACCACTCCTTATTTTTAAATTATATTCTCTGTTTACGCCTGCCATTCAGATCAATTAATTGACTTTCGATGTCTCTTTATCATATAACAAAATTTTTACAAAGGAAAAAGACTTCAGATAAAACTTCTGAACAACAATTTAATAAGAGTAACATTATCTAAATTCTCACCTACCTCATAAAGTACATTTATATTCTTAGAAAATTCAGTGATTTTTCAATTAAATATGGTGTTCCAGATATAAAACTAAACTTGAATAAAGAGATGTTGTTCTGTTTCCTGCTCTGACACTGAGAGATTAGCTAATCCAAAATCTTTGTGGACCTCTATTCCCTCATCAAATCAAGGAACATCTGGTTTCCATACTCTTTGCTGTCCTTCCTAATACCAGTCCTATGGTTTTATAAAACAATGCAACTATGTTTAGAACTAACATCTCTGGAGGTTGTGAAATTCTAGAGTACATGGATAATTTCTCACTGTTTTTTCTAATGTTTAACATATCTAAATTATCAAAATTAAAAATAACTACTAGTTACTTGCCCTATCTCCATTTTGCCCTGCTTTCTTACTAATTAAACTCCAATTGAATTTCTCCAAAAAGTTACATGCCTACCTAAAGGACTATAATTTCCAGTCTAAAGATGACCAGTAGGTGTCTCCCAGGAAAGGTACTTAAATATTTGACTCATGTAGGAATTGAACTCTTTGAGTCTTCTCTTTCTTTTTACTTCTCTGAAATTCAGATATGACAACAGGACTTTATCTTGGGTGACAGCTGAACTTGAGGAGGAAGGAATTTCATGCTAAGGATGATAGAGAAGTAAGATAGCCTATCCTCCACCCCTACTAAATGTGGACCTATCAGCCATGGCCAAATTTTTATAAGTGAGAGAGAAATGAATCTCTAAGTTGTTCATGTCCTTTTCTTGCCTTTTCTTTTTATGAACTGAACCTATTTTAAATTGATACAGTATCTCTATCTACTTTAAATACCTTGGTGTCCAATGTAGAAAATACACAGACTATTTAGACCTAATTCAATAGTCAAAGGGCATAATTTATATCATGTTATAAATGTTTGCAATTTTATAGTTTTTGCTTTTATGACAGATGTACTATCATAGTTATTGGAATAATGATGTATTAAAAACAACTTTATATCATTTTCATCCATATATTCATACCAAAATAATAACATAAATTTATTTCACTTTTCTTTCTCCACTTCTCTCCCTACATACATATACACATACATACAAATATTTCATTTGTATTATTCTTAAATTCTTAGGAAGGGAAAAATTATTAAAATGACATGGATTTCTCACAAGACACTAAAAACAGCCAGAAAACAATGAAACAGCATCTTTAGAGTTCTGAAGAAAAAGAACCATTTTTGCTCTACATCCAACAAAAATATCTTTCAGAACTGAAGGAAAAATAAGGACAATCTCAGATAAAGAAAAACCAGAAGTATTTATTTCCAGCAAACCTAATCTAAAAGAGATGCTAAAGGAAATTCCTCAGGCTAAAGGAAAATAATACCAGAGAGAAATTTGAATCTTCAGGAAAGAAGGAAGAGCAACAGAAATGGTAAACATCTGGATAAAAATAAAAACTATTCTTCTACTACTAGGTTCTTTAAAATACATTTAACTGGTGAAAGGAAAAATCTGTCAGAATTTTCAATGTATGCACATGTCAGATTTATGACCACTAAAACACAGAAGATGATAGGGGAGGGTAATGTGACCTCTATGGTTGTAAGTCTTCTACATTTTACTTGAAGTAGTACATTATTAACTCCAGATAAACTGTGATAATTTAGGTATGCATATTGTAATTTCTAGAGGAAACAACTGAAAAAAATACAAAGGTTTACAGCTAAAAAAACAATAAATTAGTTAAAATAATATATTAAATATATTCAAATAAGAAAAGAAGAAAGGCAAACAGAGAGATAAAATTAGAATACACACTGTACAAAATGTAGTATTTGAAATAATGCACCATAAAGTCTAGGCCCTTAAGATAATAAGTGAAGTGAGAAAATTTTGGAGGAAATAAAGAGAGCCACAGAATGGAAGGCTCAGTGCAGATGAGTGAGCCCTTAATGTGATGTAGAAGACAGAAACTGAGTTGGGTAGATGGCAAATTATAGTGAGCAAACAGGATACTGCCTTTTATTTACTGTTATTCATAAGTATTGTAATTTATCTACTATTTCTGAAAATGCTATGAACCATAGCAATGTTTTTTCCAGATACTAGATTAACTAACTTAACGTAATTGTGATATTTAGAATGACTATTTATGATATTAGCCAATTTTTAATACAGTGTTCTACAATGTAAGCATTTGGCATATATTATTTCTTTTAAGTTACAAGAGTTTTTTGTATTTTAACAGCATGTAGCAGAAATTGTTATAAAACGTACTCTACTTCTGGGTAAAGTTTATTTAATGTTCTAATTTTTAAAAAAAATATTTCCATTTGTGAAACTAACTACAGGAATGGGCTGGAATAAAGTGATGATCTCAGGAGCTTTTGCTTTTATACTTTCTCTTCCTTCTGTGTGTCTGCCTTCAGCAGTTATAGGCATCTTGAACTATAGTATTCTGGTTTCCTAGCAAATTGGATCATCAGGCCTATGAAAAGACTTAACACTGTTTATATAGAATTTTCAGTAAATTGGCTTAAGGCAAGTACCTAAGGAAGTGTAGGGTCTTTAGCAACTATGTTCATGGGTGGTCAGAAGACTTTTTTGCCTTACTTCTGGGTTCACAGTTGTTTCTCAGACACCAAAGGTTATGGAAGTCTCACCTTCAGCTAAGTATGGTATTAAACTCAATTAAAATTCTATATTCATTCATGAAAGCTTGCATAAGGAAAATGAAGTTTTAACCTCTTTCATCCATCAATACGTTAATTTTTTTCATGTTTTATTATATAGCTAAATCTAATTGTAATAAAAATATTTTTCTTCCAGGTTACAAGTTCTAAGTGCCCTATTATAGTAATTTTAACATGATATACTCTGGAGGACATGGACCTTATAACAAATAATTTTAGTACAGATTAAGATTTTTGCAATTTCAAGTTCTATATTAGAAGTAATTTTTTGTACAGTCTTTTTAAAATTTATTTATTTTTATGTATTTATTTTTGGCGGCGTTGGATCTTCGTTGCTGTGCACGGGCTTTCTCTAGTTGCGGCGAGCGGGGGCTACTCTTCGTTGCAGTGCGCAGGCTTCTCATGGTGGTGGCTTCTCTTGTGGAGAACGAGCTCTAGGTGATCAGGCTTCAGTAGTTGTGGCGCGCCGGCTCAGTAGTTGTGGCTCGTGAGCTCTAGAGAGCAGGCTCAGTAGTTGTGGTGCATGGGCTTAGTTACTCCGCGGCATATGGGATCATCCCAGACTAGAGCTTGAACCCATGTCCCCTGCATTGGCAGGCGGATTCTTAACCACTGCACCACCAAGGAAGTCCCTTGTATAGTCCTGTAAAATGACCATTGCTTAGGGGACCCACAAATGTAAACTTTCAGTCACAAAATACTCAATTAAGGTCCCAATTAAAAACAGAGAAAGAGTAATAACTGGAGGAAGATCTTTCAAATGAAACAAATCATACTATTGCAGAGTAGATAAGTAGCTATAACAGGGAGAAAGAGAGGGGAAAAGGAAGACGCTAGATATTAATAAATTTTTCATTTAAGTAGGAATAAAATACAGTCTCAAAGAAATCTGAGATGACACGTAAGAGACAATGACAAACTATGAGTAAATCAATACTGTAATCTGAATATTGACTACACCTCAACTTATTCTCAGAAAATAGGCAAAGGGTCAGGACTTAAAGAGAGTTGGACCCTTAATTTAGTGACAATGTCCTAGAAAATGTTTCTTTTCCAGATAAAGCTAAAGGCTGCTGCTGTGATGACCTCGTGTCAGAAAATCAAACTCCCTAAGACTTAACACTCCACCTTCAGACAAACTTCCCTCAGTAGGGGACTAGTTATATACACTGTGGGATATTCATAAAATAAAATGCTATGCATTTCTTACAAGAGAAGTATTGCTTCTAATGTGTTTTTACAGAAAGATTTCTAGTAGTGTAAAATGACAGATTAGGTTCCTGAGTAGTGCTTATATTTTATAACCATTTTTGTGGAAAAAATCTGTTAATACATATCTAAAAAGAATCTGGAAAAGGAGTGAAAAAAAAACTCTTAGGATTTCAGATATAGATCTTTTGCTCATGCATACCATTTATTACTGGTACTTATTTTCCTAGTAGCTAGAATGACACTTCCACAAATAGATGGAGAAAACAATGTTACAACTAAGAAAATATTTTGAACCTGTCATAAAAAAAGAGACAAATTTGGAATAAGAAGTCCAAGAATTTTCCACTTACTGGCTTCAGAAGCACTGAGAAATTGTGTAAAGCAGTGTTAGGAGGATTAATTAAAATAACAGAATGGTCCTTAATAATATTATTTTTAAAAGATTAGAAATTCTGCTCACTACATCATTTATTATTGAACTCCATATTAAGAACTTCTAAATATGTTTCTGGTTTAATGAATAAAGTTTACTTTTAACAAGTAATTACAAGTGGGAGGAAATACTAGACATTTCAGATGTGACAATGGGCCTTTTCATACCAAGTGTACTCGAAGCATGATAGTTCACAAAATCTGTTTCAGACTATGGAGAATTCATATAATAGGATCTACTGTGCAACAGAAACCAGAAATTTCTATCAATGGGTAAACTGAAAAACAAGATTGCGCTATAGTTTTTCTTTTTTTTCCTTTGCTGCTATACAATTCCATACTCCCTCCTGATCTGCTCCCAAAGTCTCCCCAGGATAGACTTTAATAATGAGATCTCTTTCTCTAGCAAACAGAAAGTCAGGGACCGAAATGTTTAAGCCTCCCTCTTGACTGGAGGTAATTAAGTATCCAAATTATAAATACACATTCATGTCTGGGGAGGTTGAACTGCTTTTATGAACTGCACAAATGACAAAAGCTCACCATTTTACTGAAGAAGATTCACACTCTGGCTAAACAGAATTTGTTTTCTTTTATGAAAGCCCATTGTTTAATAGTAAACAGAGGTTTCCCACTGAGGCATATGAGGATATGGTCAGATTAATGTTGAATTCAAAATTATGCACATTTTGTACCTTATCTCTGCACTTTTACCAGACGTGAACTACTTCATTACTGTGGTTGTCTTTTCCTGTACTGTAGAAAGTAAATTACAAGTTGGTTCTTTAATTTCTAACTAGTCAATAATTAAAATACAGCATAAAAATAATGTGCTCAAACACAAGTTAACTGATCAAACATCCGAAAAGAACATTAAAAATATAAATTAAAAGTTAGAGATTCAGCTTTTAATTGCATATATGTTACTATGCATTTTGAAAATAATAAACCATATGAAAGGGATAGAATAACTTGAAAATTAAAATGAAACTCAAAGTCAGAATGCTTGTTTTCAAATCCTAGTAATCCTACTTACTTGCTGTGTAACCATTGATACACTGCTAGGATGCTCAACATCACTAATCATTAGAGAAATGCAAATCAAAACTACATTGAGGTATCACCTCACATCAGTCAGAATGGCCATCATCAAAAAATTTACAAACAATAAATGCTACAGAGGGTGTGGAGGAAAGGTAACCCTCTTGCACTGTTGGTGGGAATGTAAATTGGTACAGCCACTATGGAGAACAGTATGGAGGTTCCTTAAAAAACTAAAAATAGAACTACCATATGACCCAGCAATCCCACTACTGGGCATATACCCTGAGAAAACCATAATTCAAAAAGAGTCATGTACCACAATGTTCATTGCAGCTCTATTTTACAATAGCCAGGACATGGAAGCAACCTAAGTGTCCATCGACAGATGAATGGATAAAGAAGATGTGGCACATATATACAATGGAATATTACTCAGCCATAAAAAGATACAAAATGGAGTAATTTGTAGTGAGGTGGATGGACCTAGAGACTGTCATACAGAGTGAAGGAAGTCAGAAAGAGAAAAACAAATACCATATGCTAACACATATATATGGAATCTAAAAAAAAAAATGGTTCTGAAGAACCTAGGGGCAGGACAGGAATAAAGATGCAGACATAGAGAATAGACTTGAGGACACGGGGAGGGGGAAGGGTAAGCTGGGACTAAGTGAGAGTGTGGCATTGACATATATACACTACTAAATGTAAAATAGATAGCTAGTGGGAAGCAGCTGCATAGCACAGGGAGATCAGCTCGGTGCTTTGTGTCCACCTAAAGGGGTGGGATAGGGAAGGTGGGAGGGAGACGCAAGAGGGAGGGGATATGGGGATATATGTATACGTATAGCTGATTCACTTTGTTATACAGCAGAAACTAACACACCATTGTAAAGCAATTACACTCCAATAAAGATGTTAAAAAAAAAACAAAAAAACTTAGCTTCCTCAACTGAAAAATAGGAATAAAAGATTCACTGACTCAAAGGTTTTTTAGTGCTTAGTATAATCCTCAGGGCACAGTACACATTCTATAAATCATTGCTAAATGGAATTTGGATACAGAATGATCACTTAAAAATAATTGTTTGGAGTACTGGAAACATAATAACTGACAAGGGATTTATATATTCCTTCAAAGTGGATTCCAGTTTAAGGCACACAGAGAGTAATTTTGTATTATAACATTGATGTCTTGAAATCTTTCCATTTGCAACAACATGGATGGACCCTGAGGGTATTATGCTAAGTGAAATGAGTCAGATGGAGAAAGACAAATACCATATGATTTCACTCATAGGTAGAACATAAAACAACTAATTAAGAAACAAACAAAAGCAAAATAAATGAACAAACCAAATGAAGCAAAAAGAAACACATAGATACAGAGAACAGAACAGTGGTTACCAGAGGGTAGGGGGTGGGGGTGGGGTGGTGGAGAGGGCTAAATGAGGAAAGGGGATCAACTATATGGTGATGAATGAAAAATAAATTTTTGGTGGTGAGCACGTTATAGGGTATACAAAAATAGAAATGTAATGTTGTACGCATGAAACTTATGCTATAAATCAGTTACCTCAATTTAAAAAAGATTTAAACAATAAATAAATAAATAAATAAAATTGATGTCTTACCATTATTATCACTAGACTATTTGGAAGTGTGATTTCAAATATATAATATATAAAAATAAATGTATATATAATTTATTTATTTATTATTATTAAATGTATTACATGTTTAGTAATCTATAGTATATATCATGTCATATACATTATATATGATATATATAATAAATTGTTATTCATTAATTTGAAAAGATTTTATGGAAAGAAGGCATAATTATGTGAGACAGAGTCTATATATCATTAAAAAGTATGCCTTTTTTTTCAATTCGTCTCTGGTCATATCATATATTTATTTAAATAATAAACATTATAAAATGATTTCCATAATATATTGCTCAATGTCCCTATAAATATTCTATTTCAACAGAAAAGCAGCAGATAGGAAATGGGAGAACTGATATTTTGGGTACAACTTTTATGGGAATCTCTCTTCAATAGGCATGCTATAAATACAAATTGACACAAATAACTATGGTAAAGTTACTGTCATGATTTTTACACTATTGAACCATCATCATCTTTAGAAACTTTTGGAAAGTATCTATATACCAAGCATTTTAAATTATTTTCAATGTGTCAACAAATTCAATTCTCACGAAGTATTATGTTTTTTTTACACTCATTTTAAAGAAACTGAGGAACAGGTATTGAAGTAATTTCCCAAAGTTATCCAGCTACTAAGTAATGAGAAAAAGAATTAAACCCATGGTGTCCGATTTAATTAATTTTAATTTAAAATAGAATGCTGAATTATTCCATAATAAATTATTTTCTAATCTTGCCCTAAAACTAAAATTTTAAAGTTTTGAAATCTCATATATTTGAAGGGCATGGGTGTACTATATACAACATCTGCACAGTATCCTAGTTTAAAAAGTATAATTCTGTCTGAATGAATGAACAAAGGTATTTTAAACAAATCTATAGTAAAATCAAATAGCCAACACTTTTTTATCTCGAAAAATCTAATTCTACAAAACCTACAAAATTATGAAAAATTTACCATTCATCCTTCAACAAACCTACTCTATATCAGCACCTATTCCATACACTTAGATACAGCAGTATATGAAAACAAAAATCCCCATCCGTAAGAGCTTATGTAGAGAATGAGAGCCAGTCAATAAAAAGTAAACATAAGAAGTTAATTTTGAGGCATATGAGAAATTAATAAATGTCATAAAGAAAGAGCAGAGCAAGGTAAGTATTTTTAATACTACCTAATATGCTTAAGTCTTTAAAAAATAATCATGATCCTCCTTTGGGGGAAGAGAGTAGGGCTGGTGTGTATGTGTGTGTATGTAAGGTGTTATGTCTGTGTGTGCGTTAACTATGTATTGCTATATAGAAGAGTTATAGCAGCCACATTCTAATGAAATTCACATTGATTTGATTATCTTCTAAAAGGTCACATACTATGTTAACCTTAGTTTTTTTTTCTATACTTTAAATATTTTGGGTAATAGCAACTATTACCAAATCTGATTTAGATGATAAAAGGAAAGATTAGTGAATGACTATAGTGATACAGAATATTCATAGTCTGTCATGAGTAACCTCCAAGCAGTTAATGGCACCCTGAGTAAGTGAAATGATTTTTATTATTTGTATTTTTTAAGTTTCTTATTACACACACATACACACACACACACACACACACACATCTTCTCTTTAGAGAACAAAATAAATCAACGTAAAGTTGTATTTTCACTCCAAAAGTATTGATAAGACATTACCAGATTTGATAAGGATATTTCTACTCCTACTTATAAGCATTAGAGCAAAACTATTCTGATTTTATATAAAATTTTAATCAGCTTCATGAAAATAGCAGTCTGCAAATATGCTTGAGTGAGAAAATTTATAGATGTTATCACATTCCAGTAAAAAGCCTTCGAAAAGAGAATCCAAATGATTCTATAAATTCAGTATTTAATCCTCAGCAGATAGTCAGAGTTACAATATTTTCTACAATAATCGACTTGACAAAGTGAATGCATCTCTTTTTTTAATTTCAAAAAAACTCTTGGGATAAGCATAATCTCATAAAAATGATGAAATAGTCAAAGGATTGGAATTTACATAAGTATGATAATAATAATTTCCATTTTCTACCTTCTTGATTTGTATCTGTGTTCAGAAGAATTCCAAATTTATTTATTCTCAAGAAAGTATTGAGGAAGAAATGCATTGTTTGCAAATATAGGATTTTTCAGAGTGTTTTTTTATTTAGAAGGGATCAGATTTTCAAAACTCATTTTCTCAGATTCTTAGAGTCTATAGCTTTTTACTGATTTAGTTGCAAAGGACTGCAGAGATTAATGAAGAGGCTTGGTAAAATCATAGTCACATATGAAATCCATATTTTGGTTATCTCCACAGAATTTATAATTTTAGCTTATATTTATTTACCAGAACATGTGCATTTGTGATGCTTATTTATTTTGCTAATTATACTTGTTTAGGAATTTCAAAGGAGAAAAACTGGGCCAAATACTAACATTTCTTTCATGTATTCATTCATACATATATTGATACATAAAAGTTTAAGGCATTATGTCTACTTTGAGTAAGATGGAACAAAATATTAGAATATGATTCCTCGTTAACAGAGGCTAAATTTTAATAAAGAAGATTTTATGCTAAAAAATACTGTTAAAAGCGTCATTTGATTACTGTGTGGTATTCATATTCTAAATAAAGAATTAAGATTCTTCAGGGAAGAATCAATAGGAGTTTTGGAGGCCAAGTATTATTAGAAGTACAGTTTAGCTAGAATATGTTGAGAGAAGAAAATTAAGGGTTTCAAGTGTGAAGGTAAGGACAATATACTCTATTCATTAGCCAAGAGGGACTCATTTGCAGTTTCAAGAGTGATTCTATCTATTATTTTCTGAATCATTCCACTCCTCCATTCTCATATGGAACTTCTTTATTTTAGGGACTTTAATCTTTAGCAGATGCTGTAAGTCTCCTGCTTGGTTTCATTTCTGTCTTGCTCATCCACACCTTTCTGGCCATTCTCCATGGTATCATGAGTGATCTCTATGGAATGTAAATCTAATCAATTCATTTCTGTGCTTAAAATTCTAAATAGTCTTTCCCTGCAAACAGAATACAATCCACTGTGTGTGGTCCTGTCTGCTCTTCTCAGCTCACCTCTCATTGCCATGCACTCTATACTTATAAAGAAATCAGACACCATGGTTTCATAAACACACCGTATCAGTATTCCTCAATAAGTTTGTCTTCAACACTTAAAAAGCCTTTCCACTCTACTTTCTCATTTACCTATTATACCAATTCTTCTTTCAAGGTTTGGTTAAAACTCTATTTCTTCTGAAAAACCTTTTCTAAACTTTCTCCTCATTTAAGAACAATTAGCAACTCATTTACATATATTACCACAGCACTTTCTTTACACTTCAAAAGTAAAATTTGTCATTTAATTGGTCATTTACTTGTCCGTTTCCCATACAGGACTGCTGATTTTTGTCTTGACTGTCACTGTACTCCCAGTAATTTGTACAGTTTCTAGATAGTAAATGCTCAATAAATGTTGAATGAATGAATAAAAAAGATAGACTAAAATATAACTGCTAGAAGCTTTTAGTGATAGAACTTAATATGAAATTGATGAGACAGAGGGAATACTTACAAAATGGTAGCCACACCGACTTATCTTCCATTTTCCTACCCTGATTTTCTTCTTTCAAAGGACTTTTTTTCTCATACTATTGCTTTGCCTAGAATATTGTTTTCACTCTTATTGTGAATTAACTTCGGTTATTACTTCATGATGGCATCCATCTAATCCTATCCTTCCAAAACGTTCTTCAGCATTACACTAACTGGTTTAAATGACATTGCTAATGTTGCCCCAACACAAAGCTCTGCATTTTGAAAATCTCAAAAAATCTCTTGTTTTGAGAACAAGATTGACTAAAATATATTAAAGAACAAACGACCCAATTTAAAATCTGTGTCATGCCACTCTGAAGTCTATGCATAGGATATAAATACTTCATTCATTCATAAAATGCTTACAGTAAGGGCCTGGATATGACAGCCACTGGAAATTTAACATTTAATAAGATACTTTACATGTCTGTAAGTGGCAAGTAGTTTGCAGTATAATATTTGGAGCAAAAAAATAAATCATTAACATAATCATTGACGACTCATTGCTTGGAATTTTCTTAAAACATTAATTTTTCAAACATTAAACATCAGATTAATTATTTAAATTTCCTAGGATAGTGCCTAGAACTGAGAATATTGCTTCCTATTCTTACTTGGTAAATAATTTATAACAAGAACTATGACAGAAGGATAGGAATACTTATATGTCACAGCCAGGCATTTCTCTCCCTGTAAGATGATCAGATAATGATTTCTTGAAAAATAGTTGGTGTCGGCTGGTTGGTTCCAGGGTTTAAGGGATCATTTTTCTTTGTAAAAGGGATCTGTTATCACAGGGACCAGAGCACTCTTGCTCCTAAGTAGTGTATTGTTAGATACTGACACACAATTCTTCCATTTTTTTTCAACTGTACATTCTTATAGATGTATTCTTCCCTTGAATAGATCCAGTTAGGTCTTATTCAGGCTTGGAAATTATTTTTTCCCAAAAGGTGACTTTGCATATCAGATTTCATCCTCTACATAGCTTGAACTCTCAAGAGGTGGTCTTTATATCTTATTCTTAAGTTTTGAAGTGGTTATTCACCTTTGCTGTCATGAACTTATCAAATTTACAAAACAATTATTTCTGAATTTCGATATCCAGAATTATATTCTTCTAGAGGTTCTGTATATTCCTAGAGCTGACTACATTAATATGTGGCTAAGAAATATCTGAGGATTTTCTAGTTTCAAACTACCAAAGGGTAAATTTCAATAAATTAACATGTTTTGTCATTTTTAAGGCAATTTGATTTTTATGGCAGTTGAAATTACAAATACAATTACAAACAAAACAACAAAGAAAATCAAGATTCCTGTATTATTTTAAATATTATCCTTTCCTGAGTAGTTCCCTTTGAGATTAACTTTAGCTAAGTCAAACTTCTCTAATTTTACTAGATAGATAGAGAGATAGATAGAAACAGATCAGTGTGTTTACATAAGCATTAAGACTAAACTTGTTTAAAATCAACTTCATTTATATAAAAATAAAAATATGTATATATATATATTTTTGATTATGACTTTATTCTTTTATGATAAAATCCCTTAGACAAACATATTTTTTTTCTTTTCTCTTTTCTCCCTTTAATTCTTTGTCCCATAGCACAGTGCCTGATATCTAGTAGATTCTTAATAATTACTTACTGAATGTGGAAGTGTATTGTCATGAGTTTAAGACACTGGAAATTCAAATGAGAAATAAAATGTGATTAATTTCTTGGTTTTGCTACTGTGTTATCTTAATGAGGGGTTTATTAATTTTGTATGGACTAGTGCCTAAGAGTGCAGGCTCTGGAATCCAAATGCCTGGGTTCAGATCCAGTGCAATACTTTGCTGTGTGACCTGGGACAAAAACAAGTATATTTTGAATATTAAAATTATTTGTAAACTAGTGAAATCCATTAGGAGTGAACTCATCTGAAACAATATAATGCCTGCTTTAATTCATAATTCATAGGCTACAGGTTAAGAAAGATAGAATTAATTAATTGAAATCAGTGGTAACTTTAGAATGATGTAAATGTAATAATTCTACAAATTCCTAGTTTTTTTCTCTCAAGATACCCAATAGGTAAGCAAATTTTATTTATTTTAACTTTTTAAACATTTCATTTCCAGAGACATGGCTTGGAAAGTTACAATAGTCTCCAGTCCTTTGGTTTTTCTCCTAATCAGAATCATCATTCTATCCATGAGGAATCATGTCACCTCTCATTTGCATGTTACAACAACATTGCTTCCACACTTTTTGCAAATTTGAGAACCCTTTTTAACATTAAGAAATACCACCTAGAGGGGTAGGATAGGGAGGGTGGGAGGGAGGGAGATGCAAGAGGGAAGAGATATGGGAACATATGTATATGTATAACTGATTCACTTTGTTATAAAGCAGAAACTAACACACATTGTAAAGCAATTATACTCCAATAAAGATGTTAAAAAAAAAGAAATATCAAGGCCCACCACACCACACTAACGTAGCTATACTAGCTGCTGTAAATAGTAGAATAAAATTAGTAATACTTTAAAATGGAGGCTCTCTAAAACACTTTAAATTATGAATACTCAAAAATACCTTCATGGTATTAAAAGTATAAATGTTTTTAATATTTTAAAATTAGTAATATTATAAGATGCTTTTATTGTATTGATAGTTTAGCCACAATTAATATAAATATATATTTGAAAATTAGCAGCATCTGTACATATGGAAAAAATTTGTTTAGGTACAGAAAACTTTGTTTGTCTTAATACTGCTTTATTGAGTTGTGTTTGACATACAATAAAATTTACTCATTGTAAGTATAAAATTGGCACATTTTGCTAATTTTATACAGCCACAGTAACCACCACTACATCAAGATATATAACATTTAATTCACCTTAAAAAGTTCCTTTGTGCCTCTTTGCAGTCATTTACATCCTCTAATCCCCTCTAAACCAGGTATGTTTTGCAAATATTTTATTTCAAAAGGCTCGCTTTTTTGGCTAACTGCGTCTTCTGAAGATCAAAAGCTGTAATTTTAATGAAGTGCAGTTATCCATTTTCTCTTTAATAATGTGTGCTGTTTGTGTCATTATTAAAACAAATAAACAAACAAAAAAACAAAAACTTTGCCTAAACTAATACCATCCTCTAGAGAGGATGGAAGCACTGATCTACAAAATAAAATCCAAGTACTTAGTATGGAAAATAAGACCCTTTCAGATTTTGATTCATTTCTGTCTTTTCAGTCCTATCTCTTCCTCTTTTAACATGCACACAATCTCTAGTTTTATTAAACTAAATTTATTACACATACATTAAATCAAAATAATTTCAAAAGACTGATAATTTTTAAAATTAGAATATTAGAGAAAAATATTTTAGAAACTTTTGGCATCTGAGGATAGAAAATATTTTATAAAGAACACACAAATAGCACAAATCAGAAAAGACAACAGCAAAAACAAATGAGTGTTTTAAAATTAAAATCCTCTATAGTAAGAAAAACTGTAACAGAAAATTAAAACAGAAGTAAAGATAAGAAGAAAGTATTTTAACATAAAGTTTTAGTTTCAGAGAATATAAAGTATTTTGCAATAAGACTAACAAAAAGAGAATTGAAATTAAATACATGCTTAGAAAGAAAAACAGGCCATTCATAGAAGGAAAATATTGAATTTCTTGAAAGTATAAACTATGCTTAACTTCACGTTAATCAGGGAAATTTAACTGCAAACAATAATGAGACAACGATTGCATAACTATCTGATGACAAAAGTTGAAATGCCTAATATTACCAAGAGTTGGAGAGAATGAAGTTGGAAATATAAGCTGTTTCTAATAAATTTGAGTATGTGCACATCTAATGATTTAGTGATTCTACTGCTAAGAATATGCACTAGAGTTACTTCTGAAAAATGCTCAGTCTAAACATTAGGATTTCTTTACAAACTGTATATTTACATATCGGCATGTATAGACCATAGATATTCTCTTAAGAGGAAAATACGAAGTGTGCCACATTCTTAAATTGAACTTAATAAAATACTAGAAAATACAAATGAAGGCCCCATTATCTGTATACCTATTTTTTTCTGGGAAAAGAAAAAAGAAATGGGACCCAAAGGAGGTACCGAGAAGAAATTCTCGTGGGGATGACAGAGGCAGATCCAACCACACCCGCACATTTTAAGTCCCCTGCTAGCACCATCCCGATAACATCCCTTTTGTCAAAGCAATTCACATGGCCCAGTCCAAAGTCAAGAGGTATGTGGGGGTAGAAGGAGATGATCATACTTTGCCTCTGTGGGAATAACTACCATGGAACAAGGTAAAGTTAGAAGGAGAAGTGAAGAATAGAAGTCAATAATTCAATCTATCACACCTGAAGCAAATGTGAGAAATGTCAATATTTGTTCATCCTGGTTTTGGGTGTATTGGGACCCATATTACTCTTCCTTTGCTTTTTCTGTATTTTAAAACTACTTCTAAATTTTAAAATTAACTACAGTATAATTAGTTATTATTAAGCTGCAGTATCTTTCATAAATTTATACGCTTTTTTTTTCTACAGATTCTTTGTCCCACTGTCTACCTGATGAATTTATATTAATCCTTTAAAACAAAACTGAACTGTCACCTTCTCTGCGAAACTGCATCTTCTCTTTTCCATTGTGGTCAGTTAACCATTCCCTTGTTATTTTTAAAGAACTTTGTATGTACCTTATTTCTATTTTAGCACTCACCACACTTATTCTAGTAATTTAATAATTCAACAGTCTCCTACCACTAAGTCAAGTTTCTTGATAGCAGAAAGTAGTTCCTATATATAAATACATAGTTGAATATATTACCTAGGATGGTAAAGCTTACTAACTCTTCAAGACATAGATCCCTTCTTTATTTTAGGCATACAAGTAAATACGCCAAGTTTCCCAACATTGCTTGCATGTAAATGTGGCTATGTAACTGAGTTTTAGAAAGTGAGTAAAAATTATGTGAGCCACTTCCAAACTGTGTTCTTAAAAACTTCCTAATTGTTTCCTCCTCTGGCTGGATGCATCTGTTGATGAGTAGTGAAGGAAGGCAAGAGTGGAAGGAGCCTGAAAGCTCTTCTGCTAACTACCACACAAATAAGAAAACTTCTGATTGACTTGATCTCTCAGATATTCAAGCCCATTTCTTATGTTACTTATCCTACCTGCCTAATAGATCTAGCCTAGTAATTATCTTGTAGAAGCCATTCAATAAATGAATGCATAGAATAAAAAATAATTAGATTGATTACTGGCATTATACCTGAAAGAAAAAATGAGCTCTCTGGGAAAAATATTGAGATTTACTTTCTCAATGTTTTTAGAGTAAGGTACATGATACAGAGATATGAGTGTCAATGCACAAAATTATCTGGTAATAAATTTAATATTATTTTTTCAGGATTTAAAAAAAATTGCCTATGAAAATAAGATAAATGTGTTTTTGTGATTAATCCATTAAAATTGTTTTCAAGAAATGGAAGCTGGACTTCCCTGGTGGCACAGTGGTTAAGAATCTGCCTGCCAATTCAGGGGACACGGGTTCGAGCCCTGGTCCGGGAAGATCCCACATGCCGTGGAGCAACTAAGCCCGTGCACCACAACTACTGAGCCTGCACTCTAGAGCTTGTGAGCCACAACTACTGAGCCCGCATGCCACAACTACTGAAGCCTGCGTGCCTAGAACCTGTGCTCCACAACAAGAGAAGCCACCGCAATGAGAAGCCCGTGCACCGCAACGAAGAGTAGCCATCACTCGCTGCAACTAGAGAGAAAAGCCCCCGCACAGCAATGAAGACCCAAGGCAGCCAAAAATAAATAAATAAATAAATAAATAAATTTGAAAAAAAAGAATTGCATAAACAGCCTGACCTTAAAAAAAAAAAAGAAAGAAAGAAATGGAAGCTACGGATTTGAAAAATTGTCAACAAACCTGACTGCATAGAAAATCATGCAATAAATATTTGTATATATATGAAGTTCTATTTAAAGGTAAACACTGATTATGGAAAAACACTTCTTTAGCTAATTGGTTCAGTGTAATTGAGGTCGTCATTTAGCCATTTAAAAACTTCTATCACTAAATGCTTTTAAATATTTTATGAATCATGTAATTGCTCTGAGTATTTTTGTAAGCAATGTAGTTCATGCTAGAAAATGTATCTGCTACCGTATGGGTCTCTCATAAAATCATATTTATGAAGCTTTTAAAGTAATCCTAGCAGACAGATCTAATCTGAGTAGATATCAGTAGGTTTATTTTCAAAGTGAAAAAATTATCAAACTTTATCTCCTCCTTTTACAGTCTCAAATTAAAGGCACTAAAAATTAAAACATATATTGCATGGCTTTTTAAATATCAGGTATTACCAAAATTCAAATATTTCCAGATGGCTATTATTGCTAAGGATTTAGTTAATTGCAATTATCTTGAATTCAAAATGTGCACTTCCTTATAATTGATTTTAAATTACTTGATTCCTTCCTGCATTATTTATGTCATTAACAAAACCAACTTGCCACTAAGAAAATAATCCAAAGAATTAAGCATTGATAAATTTGCCTCTTAGGAATATATACCTATGAACCATGTCATTTCAAAATTAAAGCAGCTGTTTTGTTTCTTTGACCAGGAAAGGAGACATTGAACATAAAAACTGTCTTTATCAATGCTTTATATAACAGTAATTGAATAATATTTAAAAGATCTAAATGGATATATTTATTATTTTCATTGTTAAATTGATTTGCAATATTTAGTGCCAGTGCACAGAGACCTACTCAAAATCCTCTTTTCCAGGAATGGATTCTGGTGCTCTGTTCTAAACCACACTGAACACCTTTATCTCTACATGGTAACACTAGGAGCTATAAGACATATCAGTAAGTTTCATGACACTCCCAGAATATGCTAGAACCCTTCTCATAACAGATAACTTCATAGAGATTCCAGGATGCACGACTCAAGTTATTATGTTTCTTCTGTAAAAATGCATGTTCTTTCCGCAAAATACCTTTTCACGAAGTTTAATCTGATAGTGACCCACTATTCTTAATCAGCATGATGATGTTAATTTTTCAACTTTAACTCCTGCATTTCTCTGATATACATTCTCTACCTTAGAAAACTAGCCCTTTCATCATTACCAAGTTTTTAATTTTCGTATGAAATCCTCAGCATGTAAACATCAAATCCTTTTCTGTTTTTGAATAACCTATTTCTATCTTTGCTTATGATTGTCTTATTCATCATTATGCTAGTAGAACTTTTTTTTTCTTTTTGCATTTTCATTGTAAGTGTTCATTTCTTTTTCTTAGTACAAGAACACCATAACTTTCTTTGGGGCATGTCTTTCCTCTTTGTCCATTGTGTATAAACAGGCTGAAAATTTTAAAAATTCCTGATCATAGTGATTGTCTCAGGATAGACAGTCAATCTAATCAGAGGTATATCATTGAGATATATATATATATATATATATATATATATATATATATATATATATACACACACACATTTTTTTTTTCAACACAGGAAACATAGAAAGTCAAACGACTACAGCCATATTGCCTCTATGATAGGAGAATCTGTCTCAAACTGAGCCAAAGTGAGAAAAAACAATCTCTCTTGTCCTTGAGGCAAAAATATTTGAAGCCATTCTCAATCTTCTCTTTTTTAATACCCTGGAAAATATGGCCAGACTTATTTTAAAAGATATACCAAAAGTAAGCATTTAAATAGTCAGTCAATGCTACCTTCATATGTTTGTCTTAACCAGTGTAATAGCCTCCTAATAATTCTCATTTTTCTATTCCTAGAATAATCTATTTTTACACAGTAACCATAAATCAGAATTTCTGCTTCTGACTATGATGCAATAGCTTAGATTAAAATAACCTTCTCCTATGCACAACTAGAGAAGATAATAAATAGACTAAAAAATTATCTGAATGCACCAAAGAGCATCTTCTGCCAATACATAGAAGTAAGTGGGGTATTTTCTTCTTCTTCTTCTCATCAGGGCTTTCCAATTTCTAAGGCCCAGAGACCAAGTAAAAAACATTCTGCTTTTTATTGACATATCAAAACTTGTAGAGTGCTTCTAAAGCTTAGAGGCAATTTTACAGTCTTAAATATGTGTGTGTGTGTGTGTGTGTGTGTGTGTGTCCAAGTAGTTAGAATGAGCACAGCAAACTAAACCCAAAAATGCAGAAGGAAGAAAATACTGAAGATAAGATTTATTTATATAATTAATAAACTCCTAGCAAGATGAATCAAAGAGAGAGGGAAAAGATTATAAAAATTAGGAATAAAGAGAACACATAAATAAATGTCCTAGAGCCTAAATATATGAGAGATTATGAAAAATTAGTCCAATAATTTAAATTATACATGAAATGGAAAAATTCCTTTTAAAAAAAAACATAATAAAACTGACACAAGAAAAAAGAGAAGATATGAATGGATCTTTAAAGAAATTAATCCATAAATACAAATAATTCCACAAAGAAAATGGCAAGCCTACATTGCTTTATAGTTAATTTTCTCAAACATTTGAGGAAGAAAGAACCCACCAATATCATATAAACTCTTCAAGACATGAGGAAAATAAGACACACTGCTTTTTTCATTCAGTGGTGCCAATATAACCTACTTACCAAAAATAAATATAGCCATTACAGGAAATTAAAATTATAAGCCAGAATCCTGTATGAATATAAACATAAAAATCTCAAACATATAATAGTAAGTTGAATTCAGCAAAATGTAAAAATAATGTTACAAATTAGATTTATTCCTGCAATGCAAATTTAGTTTATCATTTAAAAATGAGCCAAAGCAAGTCATCAAACTGAAAGAATAAAAGAGACAAATAATACAACGGATGAAGAAAAGTCTTTTGATAAAAATTCAAATCCCTATTATAATAAAATAATTTAAAAATAACTTTAGCAGATTAAAAATAGAAGGTACTTTCTTAATATAAAAGTCTATTTATGAAAAAAAATAAGCTTTAAGGAAACATCATACTTAATGATGTACTACTGAATACTTTTTCTATAACATCAGGAATGTGAAAATGATGCCAAGGTTGAGAGACAATTCTCTGCAGGGCTTTTCAGGACTAATTTTTGATGTTTGTCTGTATTGCACACAGCCTTGAAGAGAGTTCAGAAGCTGGCCTATACATTCACCAGATATGTGAAAAGGCTTCCTTATAGTGCAGTGGAGGAAAGGATGGTCTCTTCAAAAATGGAGTTTATTTAATTGTATATTCACGTAGAAATAATAAAAAATCTTGATCTCTACATCATCACATAAACAAAAATAAATTCTAGTTATAGGGTATGTGAAAGAATTTTTTAAAAGAGAGGGAAAAAACTTCTGTAACATAGAAAAATATCTTCATTACATTGCTATAGAGGGGAAAAAAGTCATAATCAGGAAACAGAACACATTAATTATACAAAGAACTGACAAATTGGAGTTCAATAAAACTGATTGATCAAAAATACCACTAAGGGAGGGGGAAGGGGAAGCTGGGATAAAGTGAGAGAGTGGCATGGACATATATACACTACCAAACGTAAAATAGATAGCTAGTGGGAAGCAGCCGCACAGCACAGGGAGATCAGCTCGGTGCTTTGTGTTCACCTAGAGGGGTGGGATAGGGAAGGTGGGAGGGAGACGCAAGAGGGAGGGGATATGGGGATATATGTATATGTATAGCTGATTCACTTTGTTATAAAGCAGAAACTAACACACCAATGTAAAGCAATTATATTCCAATAAAGATGTTAAAAAAAAAACCACTAAAATAATGAAAAATAATCCATGTAAGATACCCTTCAATAGGTGAATGAATAAACAAGCTGTTTATCACTTGATGGATATAGAATTTTTTTGGAATGGAATATTGTTCAGCAATAAACGTAAATCAACTACTAAACCACAGAAAGACTAGGAGGAATCTTAAGTGCTTATTGTTAAGTGAAAGAAGCCAGTCTGAAAAGGCTAAATACTGTGTGATTCTAAATATATGGCATCTGGAACTCCAAGGCAAAACTACAGAGATAGTAAAAGATCAGTGGTTGCCAGGAGCTTGGGGATGGGAAGGAAGGGTCAATAGGTGGAACACAGGGGATTTTTAGGACAGTGAATCTATTCTGCATGATACTGTAATGGCAGATACATGACATTATACATTTGACAAAATCCATAAAACTGTACAACACAAAAAGTGAACCTTCTTGTAAACTATGAACTTTAGTTAATAATAGTATATCAATATTGGTTCATCAATTGTAAAAATTGTATCACAGTAATGAAACCATGCAACTCAGATTGGCACTTGAACCCACGTGCCAGGACTCAAACCCGGCCAAAACCCAGGTTGGGACTTGAACCCATGGTCTTTTCATTGAGTTCACACACCTGGTCTCAGGACTTAATGAAGCTCAGGCTCTTGATGTCTCTTCACAGAAAGAATTCAGTGAGAAACAAAGTGATAGGTAAGAAGTGGATTTATTTAGAGAGAAACACACCCCACAGAAGGAGTGTGGGCCATCTCAGAAGGTGAGAGGCCCCGAAATATGGAATGGTTAATTTTTATGGGCTAGGTAAGTTCATAGGCTAATGAGTAAGAGGATTATTCCAGTTCTTTGGGGGAAGGAGCAGGGATTTCCAGGAATTAGGCCACCGCCCACTTTTTGACCTTTTATGGTTGGCCTCAGAACTGTCATGGTGCCGGTGGGTATGTCATTTAGCATATGCTAATGTATTACAATGAGTGTATAATAAGGCTCAAGGTCCACTGGAAGTCGAATCTTCTGCTATCTTGGATCTAGTTGGTTCTAACCAGTTTTTATGATGTCCTATGGCTATGTCACTCTTTTAAACGTTGTGCCCTGCCCACTTCCCCCCTGCCCCGTTTCAGTAATACAAGAAGGGAAAACTGTGTTTGGTGCAGGGAGGGGTGTAATGGGAACTCTGTTGGTTCAGCGCAATTTTCCTGTAAACCTAAAACTGCTCTAAAAAATAAAGTTTATTATTTTAAAAAAATTGACAGAGTAGGAAAAGATATTTGCAATGTATATATTCAGCAAAGAATTCTCATCAAAAATCTTATACAAATTAGTAAGAAAAGTGTAAATAATTCAACACAGAGAAGAAATGTGAAAAGGCATTTCAAATCTAGGCTATCCAAATGGTCAATAAATATGAAAAAGCTGTTCCAATTCATTAGCCATAAGGTAAATCAAATTTAAAGCACAAAGACATACCACAACTTATCATCAAAATGGCTAAAATTAACAAAACAATAACTAGTGAGTATATAGAATAATTGTCACTCTCATACCTTGTTGGTATGTTTGAAAGCTGTCATTATCTATTGAAATTGAACATGCATTGCCCTATAACCACGAAATTCCATACCTGGGTATATAACAAAAGAAATGGGTACCGATGTATGCCAAAAGAAATCTGCAAGATATCCACAACAGCATTATTCATAACAGATAAAAACTGGAATCAACCTAAAGGTCCATCTACAGTAGAATGTACACAGAAGTTTAGGTATAATTATGTGATGAAATACTTTATGCAGTAATGAAAAGTGAATAAGCTACTCACTGCATATGTATAAACACTTCATAAAATGTTTACTTAAAAACAAAACTAATTCAGAGCAGATAGCTTCTCTGTTCAAAACCCTCAAATGAAATACCAGTTCTTTACAATGGCTTAGAAAGCCCCACAGAACACAAGCTTGAGGCTTCTTCTACCTCTTTATGCTTTGGATCATCCTGTTCCAGCCACCCAGCCCTCATTTGCTGTTCTTGTAACACACCAAGAACATTCTTCTCTAAGGTCTTTAGTATTTACTGTTCCCTCTTCTAGAATGTTCATCCCGTAAATACCTGCAGAGCCTACTTCTTGCTTCTTTCAAGCTTCTTCTTATACATTATCAACTCATAATGGACTTTAACAATCCCTTTTAAAATTGTCTCCCACTCTAAATTTATATCTCCTTATTTGCTTCATTTTTTTATAGTTCTTACTACTTCTTGGTATATTTTATATAATTTTGTTCACAGCTTTACTCCCTAGCTTTCTGAAGGGTGAACAGTATACATTTGGCTTTCAGTAAGTATTGATATAAGCTGAATGAATGAATCAATCAATCGATCAATGAGGGCACCTTAAATTGGGTTTTCTGTCACTTTAAAATTGTGTTAAAAAGTGATAAAATAATAATAAAAAAGAAATTAAAATAATGGTGATAAAAATAATGATAATAGCTGATACGTCACGCTTACTATAACAGTTATTTTACATATATAAATTAATTTAATCCTTACAACAATCTTAAGAGAGGTACAAATGTTCTCTTGTTTTATCAACAAGAAAACTGAGGCATCAGGATGGTGGATGCCTTTCACAAGGCTAATAGGTGGGCAAGTCAGGATAAAAATCCAGTCTTATTCATCAGAATGCATTGCCTTCCCCCATACTAAGAAGTGTTTAATAAAAGGACATAGGTGCATACATAGGTGAATAATCTGATTTTTTATTCATTAGTTAAAAGACACAACATCTTATCTGTATATTTATAGCTACACAGAAGAGTTGATAAGTAGCACAGTCCCAGTTTAATGCATGACCCCCTTAGCCTCCAAGTTCTCACTATGGGTCAAGTACCTGCCACTGGTGGTGCCTAACTGGGAATGGGGATTATGTCCAGTCCTTAGAGAAACTAATTCTGTGTCCTCCTCATGGACTACTCATGGTTCCATAGCTACTCTCAATTTTGTTTGGAGAAACAAAATGCTGGCCCAATACAAACAGATAAGGGCATAATAAATTATGTAAAATAGTTGCTGGCACTAGACCCTTTCACACCTGTTGCCTTTGTCAATACAGGAGAAGTTAAATAAAGCCCTAATCCATTACCAAGAAAACTCCATAGACCAGGTTGAATTTAATATCCAATTTCCAAATGTGATTAGAATATGTTCACCTAAGAAAGACCAGGTCTTGGGCCTATCTGAAATTCTACTCTTAAGTAAACCAGAGTCAGCACTAATGTCATTTTTCCAGAATCAGCACTCCTCTTTCCCCCAAAATTTTCTTTTTTAAATTTATTTTTCCCCACTGAATATTTATAAAAGCAATCATAAAGCAGGGAACAGGGGATGTTAAATGATTAAACATACCTCATAAGTTCTATAGCTATGGAAGTTATTAATATATTTAATAATGTTAAGAAAGATCAGTAAAGGTCTTTGTCTTAATTACAACATAGGTTCATTTGACTGTACTAGAGATAACCTTGGATCAGGCAAAAAAGAAATTTATTTCTCTATCATGTTAAATTTCACATGTACGTAATTCAGGCCTAGTAAGGCAGCCTGAAATCTTTTCAGATTCAGGCCCCTTTCAGCTTTTTCTTTCATTATTCTTAGGGAGAAATAATTGTACAAATTATCCAAGGTGGGGCTCTGGGCATAAATCCAGACTTCAAGCAAAAGAAGGCAGAAAAAGGAAAATTAAAATGTCATGTCAGTTTGTATCAATGACATATCCCGGATGTTAGAAAAGTCACTTACCCCTGGATACTGGCCAGAAATTAGTGACATCTAACTTCAAGGAAAGTTGGTAAATGTAATCTTCATTCTGGATGACCATGCATTCAGTAAAAAATCGAGTATTACTATGTTAAAAAAAAAAGAGATAAACAGTCACTATGGGATAACTAACAGCCTTTGTTATTGATGTCATGATGTGAATCAGTGAGAATCCATTTTTAACTCACACCTCAAATGGAGTCATTCTTTCTGTCAAGAGAGGTGTGCTACCATGTGGTAAGTATAAATAGATGATCATCACAAGAAAAGAGGTAAATTGCAGTTTTGCTATTTTTGTTTTTGAATATGTATATGAACAAAAGACTTGGAAATTAAAGAAAACAAGCAATTATTGGCAGAGATTGAGAATTTCTGAAAGGTCTGATTGAAGTAAAGAGTGTATTGCGACTCTCAGAGCAGGATCAGCAGAAACTGAATTCAAAAATTAGAGCACTTCAAAAAAATCCCTTAGGAAAGAGAAGTAGATACTACGACAACCTCACACCTATTATTTCTCAAAGATAATTAGACATTTACAATGGAAACCTCTGGTTTTCACTTGTAGTTTACTACTTACAACTACATTAGGCTGTAAGCAATAGAAAGCCCAATTTCCAAAGGCTTAATCACATATATATATATGTGTTTCTTACATATCAAGAAGTCCAGAGTTAGTCTATTAACTCCAAGATGTCATTAATATTCAGACTCTTGTTATTTTAGATCAATCATCTTTGGCATGCAGCTTTCAACTTCCTGGTTAAAAGATGGTTATTGATTTCTCAAGTGTAACATTTGACTTAGATGAAGGCAGAAAGAAGAGGTATGGCTAAAGAAAAAGGGTAAAGCTTCCTTGTTAGGTATTTTTTTTGTTATTATTCCAAATGGGTCAGTTAAAATCTACTGACCAGAATTGTATACTATGGACATCCTAGCAAAAAGGAAGTTTGAGAGACTGAAAATTAGAGGAAAACAAAGAAAATGAGACTGTCTTGGATGTTGGGTGGCCAATATACAATGTCTGTAACATTACAAGTACAGGTTTCCCCTGCTATCCAAAAGTAAAGTGCTCCTATGAAAGCTTTCCTAAACCAAAGCTTAAAATGAAGAAGCAATTACCTTAAGACACACCTTGCTAACGGATATACAACATAAGTCAAAATAAAGCACAGGTGCTCAGAGACACAGTTCAAAGGTATGGTAGCTTGATGCTGAGATGCTGAGTGTAGGTCTGAGGGAGAGTTTGGCGGTCCCACTCTCATTGGTGGAGGTGCCCACTGCCTCCATAATAACTATAAAACTTGCTGCAAAACAAACACTGACCATTATTTTGGCTTTTCACTTTTTTTTCTTAAAAGTGAAAACCCTCTTCACATTTCTTTTCGTCAGCCAAAACCAGTACTAATGTAGATCTTTCCTAGAAGTTAAGTGGCATAAAGTGAACTTTCAAAAAGTGGGTGATACCTGTAAGCAAACTACATACTTACATTTATTTTTCAACAAAATCTTTTTTGTTTTTATAAAATACTGAGATTAAGGAATCTCTAAGTTTTGGCAGGAAAACTTTGTGATCCAGTAAACGTTGTCTGACAAATACAGTAAAGATTCTGCTACTGAGATTGGGTATGGCCTATTATACATTATACATATCTGAATCCCCCACAATCCTTAATAATTCTTTAAAATTGTAAGGTATAATAAGATTAATATAAAACTGAGAAATAAAATAGCAAGTATTTTATTTAAAAATCATGAGATAGCCATTTGAAAGTATCTGGTTTTCAAATATGGCAAGTAGCAACACGTAGTTACCACTGATTCATACTGTATGACTGAAATTCATGCTGAATATAAGGGTAAAGGTAGATTGTATGCAAGGGAGGCACCCAAGTGATATACTCAGAATGTCTTCTTCATGTCAAGAACTGTAAATGGTCTGACATTTTTCCCTACTTGCAAGTTAACAAGTTAGTGTGTCACAGTTTCATGGATGTTGGCAGAAGACATGAGACTCCTGGATTAGTGTGGTATTGGCATTAGGATACAGATTTATGGAACAGAATAGAGAGTCCAGACGTAAAGTCACACATATATGATCAACTGATTTTCAACCAAAGTGCTGAGTAATGGATAAAAAACAGATATTTGAACAAACTGTGCCATAACAACTGAATGTCTTTATTCAGAGAAAAAATAAACCTAGAGTGGTGTCAGTGGGAAAGAGAGTAAGGACATCCAAATCTCCTCCTTCATAACAGTAATAAAACCACTAGAAAAAAATGGTCACAATCAACTTTTTTTCAGAACTCTGGAAATGAACTAGATTCTTGGAGTGTTTACTCAAGAAAAATAGCAGAATATTGGTAAGAAAGGTGAGCTCTACAGCATTTTAATTAGTCCTATTCCTGTCTCCCTCTCTCCAGCTTCACAGTAGCTTTGGAAACCAACAGTTTTACAATCATGGTAGCTGTGGAAACCAGTGGTCTAGCAATCTCTAGAGGGAACATAAAGGGTTTGAGTCTCCAAAAACCAAATCCCTAGAAAACTGTCATTATCTGACAAGTAGGAAGTGCAAGCAAGAATAAAGGCTAAGGCAGAGTTGTCAACTGCTGTCTGAGTGCTGAAGGCAGGCACCAACACATACACACAGAGCACTGTAGTAACAGTTAGGAGAATTACTAGTTCAAGGCATTTAAGGAAATCTCTAATTGTTAGTTGACCACTAAGCTAATTGAGCAGAGACTTCTGTGGGCACACAGGACAAAAAAATTCAGACTTAACGGAATTAGTTCAGTAAAGTCATTAATAAAGAGCAACAACAAAAAAAAATGGGGAGGAGAAATCTAATTTCCAGAGTTGCCACATTATATTATTATTAAAGTCCAATTCTCAATTAAAAAATTTTGATACATACAAAGAAATAGGAAAGTATAGCACATACAGTTGAAAGAAGCAGTCAGTACAAACAATCCCTGAGAAAACCAGACTTCAGACTTACTAGAAAAGATTTTATGTAAGCTATTTTAGACATGTTTAACAAAAGGAGATCATATTTAAGGTACTAAAGGAAAGTATGAAGATAATATCTATCAAATTAAAGAATATCAATAGAGAGATAATATTATTTAAAAAATAGAAATTATAGAGTTTAAAAGTCCAAAAACAGAAATGCAAAATTCGCTAGAGAGGTCCAATAGCTGATTTGAAGTGGCAGAAAAAAGAATCAGTAAACTTGAAAGTAAACAGTTTATTAATCATATGATGAGACTTTTGGGGAGAGAAGGACAGGTTTACTAATCCAGTCCAAAAACAGCTTGAGGAACTCAGGAAAGGAGATTGACTTGGAGTTTTTATGGTAGAGAGAGTTGGGCCAAGGGCAGGGTTCCCTTACATACGGGGTTTGAACTTCCCACTGGCGCTAAAGGAGACCACATCTGGGCTTTCTTAGCAGCTTGCTCAGATAGGAAGCAAAACGGGAAGCCAGAGAAGTGAGACCTAAAAACTGTCAACACACATAAAATGATGGAGTCAGACTCTTTAATACGCTTGTAATAGTTAAAAACTTCTTAGATCACAAACTGTGTGTTCAATAAAAGAATTGATTGAGTTGGCTTCAAGCTTAAACACTTTTGCTCTTCAAAAGAAACTTCTAAGAAAATGAAAAGTCAAGTCACAAACTAGGAGTCCTATATATACTTACTAGACCTGAATCCAAAATAAATACCTTTTATAAATCAATAACAAGACACAAAAAAGTAAAGAAATGGGTCAAAGTTTTAAATGATCACTTCACAGAAGAAGCTATACAAATTGTTAGTAATCACATGAAAATATACTCAACCTCATTTCTCATGAGTGAAATGAAAATTAACACAACAATGAGATAACTTTATCCATCCTTTATAATGGCAAAAATCAGAAAAACTCAATAGTAAGTACTGAAGAGGATGGGGAGGCACTAGTAGTCTCAAACATTGCTGAAAGGAATGTGAAATGACACAGCCAATTTGGCAAACTGTTTGGGAGTTCCTAATAAAATTAAACATATACCTATAGTATGACCCATCTTAGACTTTACCCAAGAGAAATTAAATCATATTTGCTCACAGAGACTTGCATAATAATGTTTATATTAAGTTTATTCAGTATAATCCCCCTTGGAAACAAATGTCCATCAAAAGGTGAATTTGCAACTCAGTGTGGTTTATTCATTCAATGGAATACTATTCAGTAATAAAAATAAACTATTGACACACACAACAAAATGGATGGATCAAGAAAACATGCTGCTCAAAATAAGCAGATATAAAAGAGTACATACTGAATGATTCCAGATATAAAAGAGTACATACTGAATGATTCCAGCTTGTCTGACATTTTAGAAAATACAAATCTAATACAGAATGAGAGTAAATAGATGGTTGCCTTGTCCTAGGACAGGAGAGAAGGTAGGTATTGTCTGTGAGAGGATACCAAAAAACTTTTCGATGAGATGAAATGTGGTCGTTACTCAGGTGCATGAATTGGTTACACCTCATCAAAATATTTACTGAAAATGTATTTGACCACATATAAATTATACCTCATTAAAGTTATTAAAGATAACATGAACCTGCATAATATAATTTTCTTTTATTTTCTATAAAATATTACTGTTATTACTAAGAGAATAATACTAAATAAATGAATTTGAAAATATTTTATAATAGAATAATCAAGATATATCTTTTTATGAGATCAAAAGTAAGGCAAGATTACTATTGTGAATGAGGTAATTATAGTGTCCGCCTGAAGATTGCATTGCCAACAAAACAATCATTAATTTATAACAGAGGTGGCTTCATTGTACTGACAATTTCATGCTGTTTCTCAGAAACAGGAAATCTTATATCTTAAGTATTTAATAATTCTATTATATGTAATATTTGCCTTTCTGGGAAATATAAATGCTTGAAGACAGATTTAAACATTATCATCTGTTTCTTTCTAGGTTTTTATGCCAAATAAAAATACACAGTATTAAAATGTAATTTCTCTTTAGCTTAGAAAGTTTGTTGAAAATACAACTATTTTATTGTGCATCCTGTTGGTATTAAATTGTTCTTCATTTTGCTGATGACTGGTAGGAAATTAATTTCACCAATAGCTTAAACTTATACAAAAATTAAACAAAACATAAGTATTACTGTGGGAAGTATGCTTATCATTCTTAGAGAAATACAATCATAAATCATCCATCCCTGGTCTCTAAGATAGTCTCAAAGATCTAAGACTTTGGTGTATCCTGCAGCCTTTTTATTCATATATTTATTTTCCTTTTTACTACCCACTTAACTCTTTACTAACTTTTGACAGTGATTCTGCTTTTGACAGTTAATAATGGAAGCTATTACATCAAAGCAATGTGAGCAGCATTAATTAATACTAAAAGCAAGCTCAAAGTAAAAGACAAAACTCTCTTCCAGTTTGATAGAGACAAACAGACTAGTGTTAGAGTAGGAAACAAATTGTTTTTCTTCTCCTTCTTTGGTTTGCCAGGCTTGATCATGACCCAAAGGGAAAAGTGCATTAGATATACCAACTTGCACTTGGCTCCATAAAATGCTGTTTTCAATTCTAGATTATGTGCTTAGCGAGAAATGCCTCCCCTCGTGAAGCTTGTGTGCAGTTGAATAAAGTCTACTTTAGGGATAAATGCCATTGTTCTGTTTGGATAGAGAGCAATTTGCTGTATCTGAAGATCATACCATTATTAGAGAGATGCATGAGCACCAGTGTGGGCAGTCCACCTTCTTTCCCCTGGGACATGATAGGTAATGTAATACACTCTTTGGCAATGAGTCTCTTGTCTATTTAGTGCATATTGCCAGACATCAGACTTGCTCCAATATCTGGTAAAAATCATCTTCCTTTAGAAGAAGACTTAAGGGCTATGAGGCAATGACTTATTACCTCAGCATCAAGTTAGTTGTACTGTCAACCTTCTCTTAAATGGTACCTCAGTCCTAATGCCCAACATGTGTTTTGTTGTCTGTTATCATTCCACCACCTTGCCTCTGAGGTCCAGTAACTTCGTTCTTTATGTATGCTTCTATGGCAGACCCTTCCAAATTAAAGGTCATATATATTTATTTTAGTTTCTCTCTTTGCACACAATGCCTAGCATTATTTTTGGAATACATATTGAACTACATAGCTGTCTACTGAAATACAGCCTTTTCTTTAGAACTTCTCGTTGTTGTGCTGTCTCCATTGTTTTTTTAAGTCTAGAGAACTGTCCTGAAACCTAAACCTTTTTAATCCCTGGTATTAGCAACCAACTCTTATGTTTACCTAAGAATCTAGATTTTTTTCTGTACTGTCCTGTTTTTGATAGTTCCTCATAAACCTCAGGACCTGCATAGTCTCTTGTTTCTGTTCCACCTCTGCCCCAGTAGATGTGCCCCTGTCCAAATTCTTATATCATTAATGATAGATCAAAGATATACTATGTGTTTCTTAGGAATAAATAAATATACTGCCTAGGAATAAATAGTATGCTTTTAGAAAGAACACTGACTCTTTCAGGAAGCTCAGTACACTAAATAATACCTTATTTGTTGTACCCTTTAGTTTCCTAAATTCTACTTCTCTAGAAGGTTAAGTATTTAAGTTTATGTTGTAGTACTTCATTTCAAGGCATTTATTTGAGCATATACTAGTTCAAAAAAGCACTCATCTTTCAATAGGCAATTTAATAGCCTGAACAGGTTAATGTAACATAAACATTTTGATCACTTTTCCCCTTTCAAGGATAAATCCTCCGAAAGAGGGGACAAATATGCACTTATGAGGGATAAGACTATGCTTATTAGGCACAATATATAGCACCTAATATGTGTTTCATAAATATTTTTTACACAAATAGAAACAGCCAACTCCTAACATAATTAATGCAGGAGAGTTTGTAAATTTTCAATCATTTAATTTCTGAAATCTCTTGAATCCTATTAAGGATAACTACAGCCACCCCCTTTATTATTTTCAAAAAGAAAGGGTGACCTTTCAAGTCCTTAGGAAAGAAGTAAACTCATCTTCAGCAAAAAGAGCAGAGCACCGAAAATGAATTTTGTGTTTGTACAATATCAAAAGGTTTATGCAACATTGATTTTTTTAAAAACATGCATCATAAACTATTTCAGATGTGAGAATCCTTCTATCGCAATTTAAGGAATGGTGCCAGTTAGCATGTGATTTTTTTCACCATTTCCCCCCCTTTTAAAACTACAAATTAGATTATTCAAATGTGCTCTCAAAGAGGTTACCCCTGGAAACCACTCTTAGGCTTCACCGGGTATAGAATAGCCTGCTGCTGATTGGTTTTAGCCTCAGGGAATATCTCACCAAGGCACAGCAGTCTCCAATGACTACCAATTTGCTTCCCAGTGTGATGCTAGGTATTGCCTGTGGTCATTAATGCCATATTTGCTAAAGGGCTTCACTGTTTACTGATTGCCCTTTCCTTCATTCACAGTTAAGACAAGGAAGACAAACAATTGCAGGTTTAAAATTTAACTCTCAAAGTTCTCAAGTTTAAGATTTTTACATTCAAGACACTTTTCTTTCAGATATTCTACCCATTCAGTTGTAGAATTGTAGAACTCAGAACAGACTTTTTCTTCTTTTCTTTCTTTTTCACAAATTTCTCCCTTCAGGTAGCATAATGGGAGAAATACTCTCCATTTTATTCACATCATTTAACTTTTCATTTTAATTACTTCTGAAATTAAATGTTTCAGTTAATATCTATTGAGTTTTGCTCTTACAGCTTTTGTTAATATCTCAAACATTAAAATTAAGAAAAATAATAAATTTTCTGATAAACATGAAATTCACAGTGCACTGGCATACTAGTTATTGGAACTTGGACAACTGGCTTTATAAATTGGCTGATGGATTACTCAACCCTATGGAATCATCTAATTGGTAAATGGCAAATTCAATCTAATTTTCTTAATACCTGAACTTCTATTTAAAAATAATAATGTCAGTCAACAAAATAACATAGTAACAGTTATTTTTATGGGTTCCATAACTTAGAATACGATACAATTTTAGCGATTAGAATAAATGACTGAAGTTTCTATACCTTAGATGGGGCTAAGGAGGAAAAGAAGCTACAGACCATATTTAAAGGAACTAAATATAGTTTGCAATAACCAGCAATAAAAATTGATTGTACATTTATCAGACAACCTGTAGATTCATTCATACACCAAAATACTTGTAACTTTTAGACCTCAGCAATGTAAATATTTGTAAATTTAGGCAATAGTATGGATTTGGGAACTACACAATGGGCATGCCCCTACTAAAGCTGTATCATAAAGGCTGGCTATCTCTGGATTACTATATTGTGTTTAATATGGATGATATTTTATGCACTTTTTTTTTATAAACAACTTACTGCTTGATCCTGCCCATTATTCAAATAGTAGTTATATTTCTATACTTTGCTTTCTCAAGTTTCCTTACATAGTAATTTAGATAGAGTTAGTCTTGGTCTATCAGTTCTACCAAGTTGATAGATTAATAATGATAAAACACTGGCAATTATGGAGATCAGTTACTATGTCATAGGCACTCTGCTAAGCCTTTAACATGCACTATTTCATTTTATCTTCACATCAAATAGAAATTATTACCACCATGTATAAGATAAGAAAGCTGAACCTCAGAGGGGTCATATAATTGTCCTAAATTCATACAATCATGAAAAGACTGTGTCAGAATGTTAACACAGCCAGTTTAGATTCCAGAGTCCCAACTTTTAAATATTCTGCATTATTGCTCCTAGTTCTGGTAGAATAAATATTTATTTGCAAAGTAGTCAGACTAACATTTTCACAAACCATTGAATCTCGGGATTGGAGAGGACCTTGAAGATCCTCCAATCTAATGTCTAATTAACTTTCTTTGTGATCACAACAATGTTGTCACCCAACTCTCAAACAACTTTCCACCAAAGGCCTCACTAGCTCCAAGTGTGGCCCATTCAGTGGAGAAATAGTTGAAAGTTGAACTGCTTGAAAGTTATTTCTCATAATGTGTTTTTGGCCTACTTGTATCTCTCTTCAAAGTATTCTAGTTCCCCTCCTTCAACTCTGAGTCAGGGCTTCTCTCATCTCAGACTCAACATTCATTGAATATCTGCAATGCACTAGGTAAGTGTTTAATTAAATATATGTTTCATTGAATATCTGCAATGCACTAGGTAAGTGTTTTATTAAATATATGTTATCTCATTTATTCCTAACCGTAATTGTATGAAGTAAATATTTTTTCTTTAAAAAGGTTAAGAGAAATTGAATAATTGGCCAATAGTTGTAGAACAAATAAATGGTGGACCTCAGAGAGTACCTATGTCTTCTGACTCCAAATCCATTTTACCCTAGAGAATCATTCTTACAAATTTATAACTTAATAAATTTTGATTCACAAGAGGTGTAATTATAACTCCCATTCATTCTATTTCTATATTCTGCTATGTTTTAATATTAATTTTAGGAACTCAAATATTTTCCTTGTTCTACCAACCTGGCTTTATATTCTGCTTTATGTTTGCAAATAACTTAAGCTAGCCCTTACTCCTAGACTGAAATATGACCATTCAAATAAATTCTCCAGTCAAATTGATTTCTCTCTTTCTTATCTTCAAAAGTAAAACCCATACTAAGGGAATAACTAGGGAAAAATTTATGCGGAATAACCTCTAAATATGATATATTCACCCTGAACTAGAAGGACACTGTGAAGACAAAGCAAACATCAAATGAGGAAATATTTTAAATACATAATTTAGAGGGGAAATATTTTCAGTCTAACTATTTATATCATAGTAATTATGTTGCCTTGGAAACATCTTTAACCTGCTTATTTAAACTAATATCATTTGCCAATTGCCCATGTATATATTTTATGCATAGGGGAATGACCTATTTTAACCCAAAAAAAGAAACATGAAACATTATAAAATTTGAACCAATATTAATTTTATGCATTATAATTATTTTATAATTCTTAAATGTGAGCTAACTTAGATAAAATGATTATATTAGTTCATAATTTCCTTTATCAAAATCTTGTTTCAGAAAAGGGTAATGTAATCTGATTTTCAGCATCGGCATCAACACATTACATGTTAAAGTTTTTAAAATCTTTTTCTCACAACATGTAGGTATAGCTCTCATGCAAGGAGATATAACATCTGATTCACTCAGATTCTCCATCCATATATCTTGAGGCCAAAAAATTAGACATAATTGTTAGATTCAAGCCATGTAATTAGACAGCATAACATCTAAGATACTTTTTTGTCAGTTTTCTAAAAAAGAATTTTAGTAAGTGATACATTACACCATAAAAGTCCTCCTTCAATAGGCCTTATAATGATGATAAATAAGGAACTTATGCAAATCCAAGCAATTAATCCTTCTGAAGCATTCCACTGAAATCATTAATAAGGCACCCAGGAGGGAAATACACACATAAATTACTCTTTTGTGAATTCAAGCTTGGGATTGCCATATTTTTTTTCTCTACCCTTAAGAACAGTTAGTTTCAGTAGTAATTACATTCCTTTAAGCCTTTATTTAAATTAAAGTGTGGATTTGAAAGACATGTGTAAAATAAAATCATATTGCACATGTTGACAAGATAAATATAAAGTTATTTTAGATATTTCATTGAGTGTTTTCTTAATCTTCTTAGAATTTTTCTTTGAGGAAATGCCTAAGATGTCATATTCTTAATAAAAATGGAATTTATAGATATACAGCTACAAGTAAATATTTGAAACCTAAAGAACAATAAAGAGTACAATGCACATGAAAATCAAAAGTACTCTGACTACATTAAAAGGACCATCCATGATAAGATACACAACCTCATGGAAATGGCAAGTTATACTCCCAGCTGACCTTTAATTTATTCACCATGTTAAGAATGTACCATTAAATAACCCCCAGTGCTGCCTTCCAGTGAGGAAACTGTGTTAGGCAAAGAAAAAGGAAAACACATTACTAGATACTGCAACAGATATGAATGTTACAATATTCCTTATACACCTAATATGAATTCCCAAGTTCATAAAGGACATAGTCCTTGGGTCTAAACTTTGGAAGTGCAAGTGTCATGTATTCTTGTTAAAACATGGATCCTTAGTGGAAGCATAATAACCTGATCATAGATATGTTCTCAATACCTATTTTGAAAGAAAGAAATAAAGTAATATTTTATAAGTTATGATAGCATAAAAAATTATTCAATTGGAAGTGAGTCTTTAGTTAAGAAGACTTACTGTGTATTAAACAAAAATAAGAATAGAGCTACAATATGATCCTGCAATCCCACTCCTGGGCATATATCCAGAGAAAACCATAATTCGAAAAGATACATACACCCCAATGTTCATAGCAGCACTATTTACAATAGCCAAGACATGGAATCAACCTAAATGTCCATTGACAGATGAATGGATAAAGAAGATCTGAGATATATATATATATATATATATATATATATATATATATATATATAAATCTACAATGGAATATTACTCAGTCATAAAAAAGAATGAAATAATGCCATCTGCAGCAACATGGATGGACCTAGAGATTATCACATTAAGTGAAGTAAGCCAGACAGAGAAAGACAAATATATGACATTGCTTACATGTGAAATCTAAAAAAATGATACAAATGAACTTATGTACAAAACAGAAATAGACCCACAGACATAGAAAACAAAGTCATGGTTACCATAGGGGAAATGGGGGCAGGGGATAAATTAGGAGTTTGGGATTAACATATACACACTACTATACATAAAATAGATAACCAACAAGGACCTACTGTATAGCACAGAGAACTATATTCGATATTTTGTAATAACCTATAAGAGAAAAGAATCTGAAAAAGAATAGATAGATGTATATGTATAACTGAATCACTTTGCGATATACCTGAAACTAACACAACATTGTAAATCAACTATACTTCCATTAAAAAAAACGCAAAAAAAGAATGATGAGCCATGTATACTGAAGATTATAAATAAAATGAGAAAACTCCTTGAAATATTCAGGCAGTGAAAAACAGGTTACTATTAGAGAAACAAAAATCTAGCTGTTGACAATAGGACACTCTCTAGAGAGTTTCAAGCTGAAAAGATTGTGGTTCAATAATTTTCTACCCAACAGAGCTGCCATTCACAAACAAATTTATAGAAAATATACCACCCATGTGCCTTTTCTTGAGAGTAAAATCAAAATGAAAAACTCAAATATAAAAAAAAAAAAACAAGATAAAAGAGAATCAACAGTGAAGGCTTTCTTAATTTTATCGTGGTTAAGATAATAAATGTTTCTTTAATAGTAAATGATACATAGTATATTGATAGTACTCATCAGGAGATTAACAACCGCAAATTTTGTCAATAAAAATATAGAAAATGGAGTGAAAAAAATAAACAGTAATAATGGTGCTCAATTTCTTCTTTTTATGCCCAGTGAGGGCATGAGTCTTTTCTCACTGGATTGTCCTTGCACTTCCACTATCCAGTATAGTGCCCGGCACAGAGTAGACTCTTAAGCTGTATCTGTTGAATGAATCACCCTGGTGTGAAAGATAAGGAGTTAATACTGCTTCATTCTTGACATTGCTAATTTTGGAAATATGTATGTGAATATACATAATACTTAAAGGTACGTATTATGGTGGATCAGAATAACCCTTTGTTTTTGCAAGCTTCATTTTAAGACACTCTTAATTAGAAGTCTGAGATGAGGCAGGGCTTGAGATGCTATGATTAGGGCACTGACAAAAATACTGTTTAGACAGCCAGGATCTTGTTAGTTTTCCAGAATTAAGGAGAAAAGAGAAGAGAAGGATTCCATGGGGGAAACCTGAACCTCCTGAAATACACTGTGATTGAGATGGCAGAGGTCTCTCTCTGAAAAGAATGACTGCATGAGTGGCTGTGAGAACTGCAAGGGCTGGACACCAGGCACCATAGTCCAGAGGACCTCAGGATGGAATTGTCATGGAGAAACTGGAACTCCCAATAGTGCCTGATGACCTTAAATATATCTGTTTTGGACTGTGTAAGGAGTTATTGTGCCTGCGATCACCAGAAGCTATAAACTAGGGCTTCACACATTATTTTTATTGGTAAAATATTTTATACCAATCTTAGAGAGTGGGCACTCAAAGTGGAATAGACTTATATAAATAAATGTTTCTGTGCTTATAACCACTGTGCATGCACAATATTATAGATTATTGCATTTTTTTTTACATTTTTCTTATATTCTAAAAACATATTATGAAACATGTATTCAATTACAATAAATATTTTTTTCTTGTTTAATTTCCTTCATATCTAAAAATTACAAAATATGGAAGTATTTGTGCTGTAATAAAGTTGGAGGAAAGGTTATAATATTTGTTGAAATACTATGTGTTTTGAATAGAGAATATCTACTTGTTCAAGTTTTCTCTGCCTCTTTGGTGTTCGTTCTCTCTCTCTCACTCTTTCTCTCTCTCTCCTTCCCCATCTCTTTCTTTCCTTCTATCTTTTCTCTCTTCCTTTCCTTTCCTCCTTCTCTTTTTCTGAGTAACATAAGACAGCTATCCCCAATGTCCCATATCCATTTTCTTTAATTGAAGTTAAAATATCTCTAACATGGCCTAAAGTACATCACTGTCACACATGTATCCTTATTCTTGGTATAAATCTAAAAGACCTGCTACTAAAATAATCAAACCCCAATAATTAAATATTGAGAGTAAATTTTAGAAAGCACTACTTCGTTTTGATTAGAAATATTAACAGAATGTGCTTGCTAACACCTGTAAAAATATGTTTCCTTCAAGAGATTAGCAATACTCATTATCCAAACAAATTAAATTTGGAACTTAGAATTTTATTCTGCATTCAGTTGGAAATGTTGTATCAAGTTCAAGATAGCAAAAACAACTGAGAAAGTAGATGTGAAGTAATACTTTTCTCATATCATCAAACACAGGCATAAATAATAATAATAAACAACAAATAAACCAACTAACCAACAAACAAAAAAAACTAGAAAATCACAAAAGTGAAGATTAGGACAACCAAAACATCGGTAAATCAAAATTTTATAACTCATGTATTTACAAAAATCTACATATGCATTTGATGGCAACTGTAAATTATGATAAATGTCATTTTATAGTGGATTTACCAGTTTCACCATAATCTTGGGCATTGTGTTGAAACATAGATTTGTGTTAAATAATATTGTTTTTAATTAAGCAGTTCACTTGATTTTCCAGTCCAAAAGACTACAGAGACTTTCATTCATTGACATTTATTTTTAATTTTTTTAATTAAAAAAATTTGTTGAGGTATAGGTGACTCATTTAACATTTATTGATTGCCTTTCTTGTATAAGGTATTGTACTAGATGCTTATATATATCCGGGTTCTTAAGTTGGGCACTATGGACATCTGGGGCCTGATAATTCTTTAATTCTTTGTTGTGTGTATTAGTTAGCATTCTCCAGAAACTAACAGTATGAAGGGGTGTGTGTGTGTGTGTGTGTGTGTGTTTGTGTGTGCATGAAATCTGCAGGGTGAGTCGACAAGCTGGAGACCCAGGAGAGCTGATAGTGTGTATTTTCAGACCAAAGGATGGCAAGAAGAATCAACATTTTAGTGCAAGTTCAAAGGCAGGAGAAAGTTAGTGGCCCAGTTTGAAGGCAGGCAGGCAGGCAGGAGGAATTCTCTCTTACTGGAGAAGGATCAGGCCTAGAGGTTCTAGTTAGGCTTTAACTGACTGGATTAAAGCCACACATCTTAGGGAGGGTTTTACTTAGTTCACCAATTTAAATGTTAATCTCATCCCAAAACACATCACAGATTAATATTTGACCAAATATCTGGGTACCCTGTGGCCCAGTCAAGTGGACACATAATATTAACCATCACATTGCAGAAGCTAGTCTTGTGCATTGGAGGATGTTTAGCAGCATCTCTAGCCTCTAAACACTAGATACTAATAGCACTCCTCTTATTCAGTTGTGACAACAAAACAACAGCAATAACAAAGTGTTTCTAAGCATTGCAAATGTCCTCTAGGTGAAAAAAAATATCTGGTTGATAGCCACTCTCACACATTATCATCTTTAATCTTCACAACAAATTTGCTAGGAAGATAATATTATTATCATTATATAAATGAGAAACTGAGGCTCAGAATAATTAGGTAATGTACCTAATGTCGCAAAGCTAATACAGTTATGAAACCAGTATTTAAATTCATGTCTGTCTGACTCCAGACTGCGTTCTATTTTTAGTACTTCAGGCTGTCCAACTGGCAGTTGAAAGCTGAACTGGAAGCTCAAGAGACAGATTGGCAAGAAATATAGGTTATGAGTCAATATAGCATACAGAAAATAGTTGAATCCATAGTTGTGGAAGATAAATTTCATTCACTTAGGAGAAGCAATATAATTATTAGCCTCAAGAGGAAGGAATACTTCCTGAGGGAAAATATGGAATCTTATAATTCCCCATGGATTTGGTGGTCCATATAAGCCAACCTAACTGAGCTGAATCAAAACATCATTGTGGTGATATTTATGAGTCATTGAGTCTCTTCTCAAGAGACTTCTTCCCCTTCTACTGTGAAATATTCACAATAAAATTATTTCCTCCAGAAGGCATGTGTGTGTTAAAATTTATTAACACATGACCACAAATTAATATATTGGACTAATAAAATATTACCTAATAAAAAAACAGAGGTTTGAGATGAAAAGAATACGAAATAAGTAAATTTAGATGTGCATAATAGACATAGGGTGAGCTGTCCTGGGTAGAGAAAAAGGTAGGCATGAAAAAAGCTATCTCCATTCTAAACAAAAGTAAGTAAAATGGATGAGATTCTATGATTTTGTAATACCCTGGCTTATTCCCACAAAATTAGGATAAATAAGAGAACTGTCTAGGGTTTTGCTTATAATCTGTGGTAACTATCCTCCAAGATGATTTTCAGTTACTTTTGCCTTCTGGTATCCATTTCCTTGTGTAGTTCTCTCCCACACTGAATAGAATTGACTTGTGGAACAAACAGGATATTCCAGGAATAACAGAGTATGACTTCTGAATGTAGGTCTTTAAGGTGATTGTGCCTTCCTCCATGGCTTCTGTTGGATGACTCACTCTGAGGAAACCAGCTACACTAAGGAAAGGTCAACATAATGAGGAACTTGAGGTTTCTTGCCAACAGTTAGCACTAATTTGCCAGGCAAGTAAGTGAGCCATACAGGAAGCAGATATACCAGCTCAGGTTAAGCCTTCATATGACTGCAGCCATGCCAACATCTTGACTGAACCCTCATGAGAAACTCTGAGCTGGAACTACTTAGCTAAACTATTCTTAAATTTGTGACACTGAGGAACCGTGAAATGATAAATATTTATTGTTCTTTTAAATGACTAAATTTTGAGGTATAATAATTTGTCAGGCAGCAATAAATAAATAGAACATCCATTTAGAAGTAGGCTAGGATAGGGAGAGACATCGAAAATATTTAAGTAGTCATATTTTTACTTGGTCTATCTTCACCATAAATATGCAAACTAAGATTTCAAGATTGAGACAAAAAGGCTACCACAGAGTTGATTTCTAAAGCATTTTTCATTGAACCTATGTATGATTCCACTAAGGGTATAAGTTAAAGGAGCCCAAATATAGGAAAAGATTGACATAATATATTTGAAAATAAAATAAATATACTAAACCTTCCCAATCTTTCATGTTGTTCTCAATAGGGAGACAAACCATTAGAGTGTGGGGGAAAAATGCTTCCAAAAAAATTCTCCAATTGGAAAATTCTAAAATGCCTTTTAGCTAGTCTAAATATGCTTGAACATCAAAATTAGTTCACATAAAACTAGACTAAATCTATAAAAGTCAGAGAGAATTCAGAGCATCACGTAATTTGTGTACTACAATCAATTGAACCTATTGATGACTAGTAAACACTAGATGGGGTATTATGCAAGAGTTCAAAAACTGATTAAAAAGTTCAAAATGATTTCCCAGAGAAAGGCATTGACTCTATTGCTATTGATTTAACCTGAAGCAGTCCATATGTAAACACTACTGTAGTTGCAACTTATAAAATAAGCAGCTTAAAATGAAAAATTAATGTACATTGATCAATTGCTCAAGAAGTCTAAGTTTTATGAAAGAGTTATAACAAACCCAGTGAAACTATACACTTATGTAATTTTAGAAGTCAAATAATATTTTAAGCTATGTGTCACTTTGTCTACTGCTATTATAAATGATGGTAACTTAATGATAACCTTTGAAAGGCATTTATTTGTAATGATTTAAAAATATGTTTCTACAAGGGATGCCAACAGTGGATGCCAATTGATTCATTCCCCAACCAGATTTTCACTCCCATCTTAAGCGTTATGACATCTTTAGCTCTTTAAAGACAAATCAGTATGGGCCTTTCAGGCAGATGCAATTACTGTACTCACTTCTGGTTTAAGTTTTTGTGAGGTAACGTTACTTTGTAGGTAGTCCAAATTTTTATTGAAATATCCCCAATGATGTAGATTAAAAAAACAAAATCAATACTCTTTAATAAAAACATGACATTTAAATGAACTTTGCAAGTGTCTGAGAAGAATTTTCACTAACTAAAACGCGGTTCTCAATGTGTGGTCTCTGAACCAGCAGCACAAGCATCACCTGGGCATCTGTTATCAATGTAAACTGCTGAACCCCAATTTACACATACAGAATGTGAAACTTTGTAGGTAGGGCTCAGCAATTTTTCTTTTAATAAGTCCTCCATGTGATTCAGATGCATGGTAAAGATTGAGGACCAATTAGAAAGTAGAAGAAACTGGACTAATAAACACAATCAGAACTATGCATGCTTATTGGCAAAGACAACATCTCACATTCAAAAAATAAGTAGGAAGAGGTTTTGGCTCAGATCCACTAACCACTCCTAATTCAGAAATACAGACTCTGTTACTCCAACCACAATCAAAACAAAAACAAAAATGGTATCTACTCTTCTACTACATGACACTACCTTGTGAGACTGCCAAAATTCTGTCCTCACATCTCCTAAAATTATGTTTCTTACTATAAGCATTCAGAGAGTAAATTATTAACACACAGTGTTATTGCAATACATTATAGACATATATTGATGCTAATAACTCTGGGAGTAATAGCTCCTGATAATGGTAGTTTTTGTTTGTGTTCATTTGGGAGCAACAACTAATAATATGGAATTAATATTGTGACTTTCTCACAGTCTAAAAATGTGGTAGTAAGAGTAGAGGCCAATCTAATCTCTTACATTCCAAAGACTCACACAAGCTGAAGAAAATTTTCTTAAAACAAAACAAAGATCTCTGTTACACCATGAAACAATCTAACAAAATTAATCAAATTTTAGTTTTTCAACCTTAACCTGATTTTTCCTGCAAGTACATTCAACTGGACACCTCATTATCTTTATTCTCAATACCCCAAAATATCTTCAAGGCCCCTTCCCTGTGTTCCTATAAAGGGGTCTTTCCCTTACACATTTTGTTCTTGGCCATTTAGTTATCTCTATTTTCTTTCACAACACTTGAAATTGAGTGTGATACTCATTTTTATGTGTTTTATTACTTAATATGTATATTTTCCTCCCATAGTTTCTTCAGAACAGTGGTCATGTCCTTTTTCTTTACATCGAATGTCTAGAAACTAGATTAGTGCCTGATATGTTGTAGACACAATAAATATGGGTGGAATGAAGGAATAAATGAAGGGGATAAATGCTTGGCTGTCTGTCTCACTTTTCATTGGGTTCTTCTGAACTATTATTGTATCAGACACATGGTGGGCATGTAACAAATATTTGCTCAATTAAAAAATTTGCTAATTTATTGAAATTACTTTTCCCAGCCTTACCTTTGCCTTTAAATTAAAAAGTTAAAGTTACAGATATTTTATGATTTATAGGTATTCAAATAAAGTTTTTCCCCTTTATGTGATTTCTTGCCATAATTCTGACCTGACACTGACAAGTTTCACATTTCTGCTTTTTTATAAGCCTTGAAGTATCCCTGATTAACTCCCAGAGCAGGAGTCTCTGACAGTAAACATAGATAAAAGAGAAATTATCATAAAATTTAAAATGTTTCCTTAGATTATTTTGTTTTTCTCTTTTATTTTAAAAGACATGTTATCCAATTTATAGAATTTTAAAAATAAGGTAATGGAATTAAAATGTATGTTCTATTTGCCAGGCATAGTATTTTATCTACATTACTGTATCAATTTATATACAAAATTTCTAAAATAATTTTTAGCCCCTCTGTTTTATAGAATAGGAAGCTAAGTGTCAGAAAAAATAATTAATTTGTCTAAGGTGAACTCATCAGTGTGTTTTACATCTAAGAATTATACTTAAGTATATTTGATTCTTCTAATAGATGAGTTATCTCTTGTGTAACAAATAACCCCAAATTTAGTGGCTTAAAACAACCGAACTTCATTACTTTCTACAATTCTATGTGTCGCTGATGGTTCTTTGAGTCTAGGCTGGATTAGCTGATCTTTATTGTCAGCTGTGGCTTGACTGGACCTAGATAGTGTAGGATGGCCTCACTCACAGACCCAGCAGCTGGCCATCAACCACAGTGCCTCAGTTCTTCTTTACATGGACTTTCCATCAGGCTGGCTCAGGCTGTTCATGGGATGAGAGCAAGCCCCATTACATAAATACTTTTCAACCTCTGCTTGCATCATATTTGCTAATATCTCATTGACAGAGCGCACATTGAACTCAGAATGAATGTAAACAAGTCACATGGTCAAGCCTAGGTTCAAAGGAGAAACTTCTTCCTATACAGTTTTTAGAACAAGTTCTGAATTGTGTTTTTATCCAAATAATCTCAGTTGCACATACTCAAGATACAAGTAAATTCCTGGATGTATAACTGAGAAGGCATTCAATATTCTCAAGGCAGGAGACCAAATTTTGATAATTATTTGTTTGGAGACATACATAATTACTCAGAAATATGTTTAATCTATTCATTCATATTTTAATAATAGTTTACAAAACTTATTATGCTGATATATTTTCTAGGTGGAATGATTTGAACTCTATTTTTCTATAACATTGCATACTTTATTTCCATAAGGATTGTCTTATGTTTCTGAAAGTTTATGAAAGATAGTAATTGAGAAGTGAGAACCATTCTATAGTCAAAAGAGTTGTTGATTAAAATGCATCCCCTATACAAACATTTTAGTTAGTGGTCAACCAGTATGCTTGAGCACATGGTGTAACACGGAAAACCTTGAGTGCTTTGTCTCCAATGTATACAATGTGTCTTTGCTACAACCAAGTACAGTATAGAGTTAGAACACTGTCTATTAAATAGAGCATCATTTGGCCAGTCAAATCAATGTTTTGAAGCAGGACATAGCTTGCTATGATTAAGAAATAAAAGTCTTAGTATGGCAATAAGAAGAAAGACAAATGCTTATTTCCTGAAATTTGGAAATATATTGCCTTATTAGTGAATAGCAGCATGTGGTCAGATAACTGTTATATTCACACAGCTCTATTATCTGTTTCTATTTTTATATTCACCATGCAACCTTTTTTAAATTTAATAGTGACTGCTTTATAATCACTGTTAACTTGTTTCATCTCATTTTCAGCCTTTTAATTCGTTCTACTGAGTCTCCAAAAATTCTAGATCTAAATGTGCTTTGAACTTAGAAAGATAAATAAACATTTTCCTATCTGGATCTAAAGGGATAAATTAGGTAATGATCATTTAATTTATATAATGATTTGTCACAGTATTCCTTTCAATAGCCACCCTCTGCCATATTAAAATATGAATTGATTTATAAATGATGATTTATACACTTGCCTGGAGAGTAATACAACTTATTGACATGAAGATTGCATTATAAAACTCATTAAATATGAATCCATTTTTCTAAAATAGATGCAGTGGAAATTGGATAATACATTATAATGGTTTTTTCTAAAATGGTTTATATGAAATGGTCACTTTGATAACCTCAGGTAGATGCTATATCACAAAATATTTATTTCAGCTAGAACTTAGTCTATAGTTCAATATAGGTTGAATAATTTTACATAAGCACAGGCTGTATCTCTTCTAAATAAAGCACATATTTGATAGTACATCTTCTTGCCAGATTAGATGACAAGCAATATTCAAATCACAAAATCCTTTTGTATAAACAGGCTGTTACTATAGTGCCAGATTATAACTTTTCAATTACCATATGTTTCTAAATGTTTATTTAGGATTTTAGAAATAGTGTGGCCTTTTCCTGCAAGCAATCAAATAAAACAAACCTTTATTTTGATAATATTTGAAAGCATAAATGCTGGAGAGTAGATGAAAAATGATCTTTTAAATCTCAGCTTGATAGAATAGAATTATAGTATATTGACCTAGAAAAAACTGAAATTTACTTGAAAGACCACTCACACACACAACTAATACCAAAAAATAAACATAGTAAGAACACTGTCACAAAGCACATTTCTGTTTCTTTTATGAAAGTGTCATTGAATAGCAACAATACTGGAAGCTTGAAACTGCTTTCATTAAAGAAATAGTTTTCAGAAGGCTCTCTTTTTTCTCAAAGCATAATATTAAATTGTCAGAGATACCTTCTTAAATTATGTGCCATGTTTTCTACAATGAAATTAATTAAAGGAATAGATCCCAATGCTCATGACACTGGCTCCTTTGAATCAGGATTATATTCCTATTTTGATCATATCTGAAGTACAGATTTCCAGAATAGTATAAATCTGTATAACTGAATTTCAGTTGGAAGCTTGTTTATGTACTTTGCTTTCTTCTTCCATATTGTTGTATCTAACACTCGACAGTTTCCATCATTGTTCTTTAAAAAGAACTCCTTACAGTTTTTTTTTTCTTTTCTAAAATTGTAAAATAGCTTTATCACCATTTATCACTGTATCTTAAAATGGAAAAGAACAAATGATTAAATATTCATATATTATGTCATATATTGAATAGTCATAGATATGGGATATTGGGGAGAAAATGTGCAGTTTTCCCTATTGCATCTCTGCATGGGCACTTAACTTAGTAGGAGAAAATTTTTTTATTGATTGCTGAAGAAAAAAATGGAACCACATTTTTCCAAACATTCTTGAATTTACAAAATGCTTCTTTTATAGTCTTCAAGTTATGCTAGCCTTTGACTTAAAGGTCAGAAAATTAAGCAGAGACAAATAAAAAATACGTTTTAAAAAATGATTTATGTGATTAAAGACTACCTGCTGTGAAAGTGTATTTACTAGAAAATTTTAAAAATCTTTTTTTTTCTAAGTTGTAAATACACGGACACATGTACGTTTATCTGAAAAAACATACTGGATTTGGAAGCTGAAATGTCATGGAAGTCATCCAAAATAATGTGTGGAGATAGTCATAGCTAAGAAGGCATCCCTAAAAAGCCAGTGTCTAGATGCCACATGAAAGTGATATTCTAAGAACAGAAATGCTATTTTATATATAGTAGTATGCATATGTCAATCCCAATCTCCCAATTTATCCCTCCCCCCCCTTTCCCTCTTGGTAACCATAAGTTTGTTTTCTACATCTGTGACTCTATTTCAGTTTTGTATATTAGTTCATTTGTACCATTTTTTAAGATTCCACATATAAGCGATATCATATGATATTGGTCTTTCTCTGTCTTACTTCACTCAGTATGACAATCTCTAGGTCCATTCCATGTTTTCGTTCTTTCTATGGCTGAGTAATATTCCATTGTATATATGGACCACATCTTTATCCATTCATCCATCAATGGATGTATATGTATATGTATAAATGATTCACTTTGCTGTACAGCAGAATCTAACACAACATTGTAAATCAACTATACTCCAATAAAAATTAATCTAAAAAGTTAAAAAAAAATAACAAACAGAAATGCTGGAGAAGAGGCATGAGGAAAACAGGGCAGACTGGGTCCATGGCATTATTTCTACAATTTTAACCTCAAGGAAAATGTAAGCACATTTCAATAAGTAAAAGGCATTTAGTCATCATTAATTTATTTTGTTAAAAATTAATTTTACCCAAAGATATTAAACAAGAAAATACAATTTTTGATTGATTTTCCATAGACCACAATTTTCTACTTCTCCTCATTTTATTTTTAGTTTACTATAATTATTTTAAATTCATCAGGTTTGATATCTTTCTCTGTCAATTTTAGTATAAAATTTAATGTATCAGTATTTTTTTCTTGCTATGTCAAATTTCAATAATCATAGCCCTTGCCAAAGTGAAGTTGTTTTTCCTTCTACTTCCTCTTCATTCTCTCCCTATTCTCCCTTCCCTCTCCTCTTTTAGTCTTATCAAATACAATATTCCCAAATCATTTCTAAGAAATATATATATTCCAAGAAATTATAATCCCCATGAGGGTAGGAATTTCTGACCACTTTGCTCATTACTATATTGCCTGTGATTCTACAAATGTCTGAGTCATAGGAAGCACTCAAAAATATTCAGACAAATTTCAATTAAATATCGCATATGACAACGTACAGTTTAAACTTGTGTCAGTTTCATGCTATTTCCTCATAAAATTAAATAAATATTTGATCATTTTTAATTATGTTTTAGAGCAGAGTTAAAGGATCTGAAAACAAGATACAGTCAAAACACCATAATCAAAGTGGTAGATTCAAATCATTGGGGTATTCCTGATGTACCTTGCTGTTTCCCAGTGAATGAATAAACAAATGAGATCAGGGAAATAATAAATAAATAAAGTTCAACTATCCAAGAATAAATATCGCAAGTTGTGCTAATAAATCTTCATATTCCAGTTCTTCAATTAGTTTTATTATAGTAAGTATTTCCTAAAAAGAAAACCACTTTAGAGATGATAAAGAGAAAACAAGAGGAAGACCAATGGAGATAAAAGCAGAGCAAAAGAAAGGGGAAAGAAGGGAGAGAAAGCAGTTTAAGATATTAATTATGAAAGAATATTTCCATTAATTTTTAAAGCAATTTCTTCACATTATGATTTTCCTTAGAATAACTTATAAACTTCTTAACAAAATACATGTCTACTCTGTTTCCTGAATATTTCTCAGAAAATAACTTTAAGTTAAAGATTCAGGAGTTAGAGTACCTTGTTATAAACATTGTTTCCCTAAAAGCAGACAAATTTCCCACAGGAAAAAAAATAATAATAATTTTGATACCTGAATTCTTATTGACTAACCTAAAATATTTTTCAAGTGAGTTTTTACAGAATAAAAATTTCTACACATTATAGGCATGTTTTAGCAGGAAGATGTACACACCTTCAAATCTCTATCTCAAAACACATCTTTTCCAACTAATAGGACTTGTTTAAATGCAATATAAACTTTAGTCCATATATAACAGCTTCAATTTTAGCCAAATCCATATATTACTTCAATGTTATTCACTTAATATTTTCCTTTAATTTGAATCACTCTTTTCTAGCTTCATTTTAATAATAATATTCATTGATTCATCTGTTTGATTTCTAGTTATATTTTTCAATGTATTTGAAAATAAAAATAATTTTTAACTGAAAAATACATTTTATATTTATGACACACAGCCCTTCTGCCAACAGTGTACTATGTACAAGAAAGATATGTATACTAAAACATGCATTAAATACAGACTTGAATAGGTGCCAAAATTGGAATTCAAAGTAATGGAACTAGTGATATAGTGTTGCTCTATATACTCTCTGAATAAATCCTTGAATGGATTAGGAATATGTGGTAAATTCTTCCTGAATAGAGCGTGTGTGTGTGTTTGTGCATAAGAATGTGTGTGTACACATGTTTCATCTGTGTTACAGCTTTAATCCTACATTAGAATGAAAAAATGCAGAGTTAGCTATAAAACACTTTAATTTCAGCTGAATAAGAAACTCAAAGATTATCTCCACATTGCTGCTAGAATGTTAAATGTTCTTCTGTAAGTTTAAGGTCAAAGAGATAAAATATAGATTAGGCACTTATATTTCTACCTAGATTTTCAGAAGCCCTTTTAAGAAGACAGTTCTCTTTAAATGCATGGTTATAAATCCCATTTAAAATAACTCACTTTAAGTTTTATTTTATCTGTAGATTTTTTAAAACTTTTATCACCAAAATCATGGCCCTTTCAAAAACTAATAGTGATAATTTGTGGTATTTTATGATGCCAATGCAACCATACCTTACTGCATAGGGCAAGAATGGATACTTTTCCCACATTCCCCACATCAAACTAGACAGAGAGACTTTCTGAACTAAAAGAATATTTTTACTGTAAAGATTAGTTTCTACTGCTTGAATAATGTGTGAGATTAAAATAAAGTCAGGGAGACTTATTTTTAAATAATATACATATTCTTAGTTCAGAATAAAATACATAAATCAACTTAGTCAATTTCTCTCTAGTAAATATTTTCACAAATTATGGGAATAATCTTTATCTCCTTCCTCTCCCTCACATCCCATCCCTTCTGTCTTGAATCAGTCTTGCAATTCTGTGGCTTCTATAAGCATATATTCCCCCAATTCTGCTTTATTCCTTTATAGTTTTTCTTATTAATGTATAATCTTGATTATATCACTCCATTGCTCAAAACCTTTTAAGGATGCCATTGAAGGACACACTTTTTACTATTCCAACTGCCCACCTTTATATCTGCATCTCCCACAACTTGCCCATATGTGTCCTATGCCGACATCGTGAACTACTTTCTCTCCTCCAATGTGCCCTGCTCACTCATGCGGTCCTTATCTTTTTATAGACTGTCCTCTTGATTTATAATGTCTTTTTCTCAGCTTGTTTTGTTTGCTTGAATAAACTTCTAATTATTACACAAACCAGCTCAACATCAACTCCTCTCTTAAGCTGACAGTGGCTCTTCCACGCATAGTTAACCAGTGTTCTGTGCTCTTCCTCGTGTGTATTAACAAATCATATCTCAATCTCAATCCCTTTGTCTCTGTCCCTCTCTCTCTCCCCTCTTTCCTCTCTCCTAAGAATAGTGGACACCTTGAGGAAAAGGATCTTATGTATCTCCTAATTTAACCATCAAAATCGTAAGAAATACAGATATATAGATACTTGTTTGTATCCAAACAAGAAAGTTAGTTTTTGATAGAGAGAACATGTCTGTTTATCTTCCCCCAAACGTACTGTGTAACCTTATAAGAGTAGACGCGTTTATTTGTTACTTAACATACACACATATGTTTCTTTATTAGTACCTAGTAATACCTAACTCGTCAGACTGTTAGAATAAATAAATAAAACATCACAGAGTTTGGTACACGGTAAGAGTGAAAGAAATCCTATTTTATTATGTAGTCATAATACCACATGTATTTTTTATACACAAAATACAATTAGAGAACATGGAAAACAAAAGGAACTAATGGTGTTATCTGAAAGTTGTGCATTTCTTTCATTCTATCTATAAGAAAACTGAGGCACAGTGGAGTTAAGTAACTTGCTTATGATCCTGTAGTTCAGGGTTATGAAAGAGTGAGAACTAGAGTCTATTTTATTTAGTAATCTTTGGTTTCTATGCACTCTCACACATTCAAAATATACTTATTGGCTAGTGAATATATCCTTCAAACTTGAGGGTGAAAACAAACACATCTGTAGAGAGACAAAACCTAAGAAGGTTCACTTCCAGCAGACCTGCACTACAAAAAGATATTTCTGCAGGCTGAAGGTAAAACATAACCAGCTCAATATTCACATTCCAGGAATGGAAGAAGAGCACTACAAATGGGGATTGGTTCAAGATGGCGGAGTAGAAGGACGTGCTCTCACTCCCTATTGTGAGAACACCAGAATCACAACTAACTGCTGAACAATCATCAACAGGAAGACACTGGAACACACCAAAAAAGATACCCCACATCCAAAGACAAAGGAGAAGCCACAATGAGATGGTAGGAGGGGTGCAATCACAATAAAATCAAATCCCATACTGGTGGGTGGGTGACTCACAGACTGGAGAACACTTATACCACAGAAGTCCACCCACTGGAGTGAAGGTTCTGAGCCTCACGTCAGGCTTCCCAATCTGAGGGTCTGGCAACGGGAGGAGGAATTCCTAGAGAATCAGACTTTGAAGGCTAGTGGGATTTGACTGCAGGACAACGACAGGACTGGGGGAAACAGAGACTCCACTCTTGGAGGGCACACACAAAGTCGTGTGTGCATCAGGACCCAGGGGAAGGAGCATTGACGCCATAGGAGACTGAACCAGACCTACCTGCTAGTGTTAGAGGGTCTTCTGCAGAGGCAAGGGTGGCTGTGTCTCACTGTGAGGACAAGGACACTGGCAGCAGAAGTTCTGGGAAGTACTCCTTGGCAGGAGTCCTCCCAGAGTCCACCATTAGCCCCACCAAAAAGCCTGGGTAGGCTCCAGGGTTGGGTAGCCTCAGGCCAAACAACCAACAGGGAGGGAACCCAGCCCCACTCATCAGCAGACAAGTGGATTAAAGTTTTACTGAGCTCTGCCCACCAAAGCAACAGTCAGCTCTACCCACCACCAATCACTCCCATCAGGAAACTTGCACAAGCCTCTTAGATAGCCTCATCCACTAGAGGGCAGACAGCAGAAGCAAGAAGAACTAAAATCCTGGAGCCTGTGGAACAAAAACCACATTCACAGAAAGATAGACAAGATGAAAAGGCAAAGGGCTATGTACCAGATGAAGGAACAAGATAAAACCCCAGAAAAAGAACAAAATGAAGTGGAGATAGGAAACCTTCCAGAAAAAGAATTCAGAATAATGATAGTGAAGATGATCCAGGACCTCGGAAAAAGAGTGGAGGTAAAGATCGAGAAGATGCAAGAAATGTTTAACAAAGACCTAGAAGAATTAAAGAACAAACAAACAGAGATGAACAACACAATAACTGAAATGAAAAACACTCTAGAAGGAATCAATAGCAGAATAACTGAGGCAGAAGAACGGATAAGTGACCTGGAAGACAGAATGGTGGAATTCACTGCTGCAGAACAGAATAAAGAAAAAAGAATGAAAAGAAATGAAGACAGCCTAAGAGACCTCTGGGACAACATTAAACACAACAACATATGCATTATAGGGGTCCCAGAAGGAGAAGAGAGAGAGAAAGAGCTAGAGAAAATATTTGAAGACATTATAGTCAAAAACGTCCCTAACATGGGAAAGGAAATAGCCACCCAAATCCAGGAAGTGAAGAGAGTCCCATACAGGAAAAACCCAAGAAGAAACATGCCGAGACACATAGTAAACAAATTGGCAAAAATTAAAGACAAAGAAAAATTATTGAAAGCAGCAAGGGAAAAACGACAAATAACATACAAGGGAACTCCCATAAGGTTAACAGCTGATTTGTCAGCAGAAACTCTACAAGCCAGAAGGGAGTGGCATGATATACTTAAAGTGATGAAAGGGAAGAAGCTACCACCAAGATTACTCTACCCGGCAAGGATCTCATTCAGATTCGATGGAGAAACCAAAAGCTTTACAGAGAAGCAAAAGCTAAGATAATAAAGCACCACCAAACCAGCTCTACAACAAATGCTAAAGGAACTGCTCTAAGTGGGAAACACAAAAGAAGAAAAGGACCTACAAAAACAAACCCAAAACAATTAAGAAAATGGTAATAGAAACATACATATCGATAATTACCTGAAACACGAATGGATTAAATGCTCCACCCAAAAGACACAGGCTTGCTGAATGGATACAAAAACAAGACCCATATATATGCTGTCTACAAGAGACCCACTTCGGACCTAGGGACACACTCAGACTGAAAGTGAGGGGATGGAAAAAGATATTCCATGCAAATGGAAATCAAAAGAAAGCTCAAGTAGCAATACTCATATCAGATAAAATAGACTTTGAAATAAAGAATGTTACAAGAGACAAGGAAGGACACTACATAATGATCAAGTGATAATCCAAGAAGAAGATATAACAATTATAAATATATATGCACCCAACATAGGAGCACCTCAATACATAAGGCAACTGGTAACAGCTATAAAAGAGGAAATCGACAATAACATAATAATAGTGGGGGACTTTAACACCTCACTTACACCAATGGACAGATCATCCAAACAGAAAATTAATAAGGAAACACAAGCTTTAAATGACACAACAGACCAGATAGATTTAATTGATATTTATAGGACATTCCATCCAAAAACAGCAGATTACACTTTCTTCTCAAGTGCACATGGAACATTTTCCAGGATAGATCACATCTTGGGTTACAAATCAAGCCTCAGTAAATTTAAGAAAATTGAAATCATAGCAAGCATCTTTTCTGACCACAACCCTATGAGATTAGAAATCAATTACAGGGAAAAAAACATAAAAAAACAAAGGAGGCTAAACAATACGTTACTAAATAACCAAGAGATCACTGAAGAAGCCAAAGAGGAAATCAAAAAATACCTAGAGACAAATGATAATGAAAACACGACAATCCAAAACCTATGGGATGCAGCAAAAGCAGTTCTAAGAGGGAAGTTTATAGCAATACAAGCCTACCTCAAGAAACAAGAAAAATCTCAAATAAACCATCTAATCTTACATCTAAAGGAACTAGAGAAAAAAGAACAAACAAAACCCAAAATTAGCAGAAGGAAAGAAATCATAAAGATCAGATCAGAAATAAATGAAATAGAAACAAAGAAAACAATAATGAAGATCAATAAAACTAAAAGCTGGTTCTGTGAGAAGATAAACAAAATTGATAAACCATTAGCCAGACTCATCAAGAAAAAGAGGGAGAGGACTCAAATCAATAAAATTAGAAATGAAAAAGGAGAAGTTACAACAGACACCGCAGAAATACAAAGCATCCTCAGAGACTACGACAAGCAACTCTATGCCAATAAAACGGACAACCTCCAAGAAACGGACAAATTCTTAGAAAGGTATAACCTTCCAAGATGGAACCAGAAAGAAATAGAAAATATGAACAGACCAATCACAAGTAATGAAATGGAAACTGTGATTAAAAATCTTCCAACAAAAGAAAGTCCAGGACCAGATGGCTTCACAGGGGAATTCTATCAAACATTTAGAGAAGAGCTAACACCCAATCTTCTCAAACTCTTCCAAACAACTGCAGAGGGAGGAACACTCCCAAACTCATTCTATGAGGCCACCATCACCCTGATACCAAAATCAGACAAAGATACTACAAAAAAAGAAAATTACAGACCAATATCACTGATGAATATATATGCAAAAATCCTCAACAAAATATTAGCAAACAGAATCAAACAACAGCTTAAAAGGATCATACACCATGATCAAGTGGGATTTATCCCAGGGATGCAAGGATTCTTCAATATACGCAAATCAATCAATGTGCTACACCATATTAACAAAGTGAAGAATAAAAACCATATGATCATCTCAATAGATGCAGAAAAAGCTTTTGACAAAATTCAACACCCATTTATGATAAAAACTCTCCAGAAAGTGGGCATAGAGGGAACCTACCTCAACATAATAAAGGCCATATATGACAAACCCACAGCAAACATCATTCTCAATGGTGAAAAACTGAAAGCATTCCCTCTAAGATCAGGAACAAGAAAAGGATGTTCACTCTCGTCACTATTATTCAACATAGTTTTGGAAGTCCTAGCCACGGCAATCAGAGAAGAAAAAGAAATAAAAGGAAATACGAATTGGAAAAGAAGAAGTAAAACAGTCACTGTTTTCACATGACATGATACTATACATAGAGAATCCTAAAGATGCCATCAGAAAACTACTAGGGCTAATCAATGAATTTGGTAAAGTAGCAGGATACAAAATTAATGTACAGAAATCTCTTGCATTCCTATACACTAATGATGAAAAATCTGAAAGTGAAATTAAGGAAACACTCCCATTTACCACTGCAACAAAAAGAATAAAATACCTAGGAATAAACCTACCTAGGGAGACAAAAGACCTGTATGCAGAAAACTATAAGACACTGTTGAAAGAAATTAAAGATGATACCAACAGATGGAGAGATATACCATGTTCTTGGATTGGAAGAATCAATATTGGGAAAATGACTATACTACCCAAAGCAATCTACAGAGTCAATGCAATCCCTATCAAATTACCAATGGCATTTTTTACAGAACTAGAACAAAAAATCTTAAAATTTGTATAGAGACACAAAAGACCCCGAATAGCCAAAGCAGTCTTGAGGGGAAAAAATGGAGCTGGAGGAATCAGACTCCCTGAATTCAGACTATACTACAAAGCTACAGTAATCAAGACAATATGGTACTGGCACAAAAGCAGAAATATAGATCAATGGAACAGGATAGAAAGCCCAGCGATAAACCCTTGCACCTATGGTCAACTAATCTATGACAAAGGAGGCAAGGGTATACAATGGAGAAAAGACAGTCTCTTCAATAAGTGGTGCTGGGAAAACTGGACAGCTACATGTAAAAGAATGAACTTAGAACACTCCCTAACACCATACAAAAAAAAAAACTCAAAATGGATTAGAGACCTAAATGTAAGATGAGACACTGTAAAACTCTTAGAGGAAATCATAGGAAGAACACTCTTTGACATAAATCACAACAAGATCTTTTTTGATCCATCTCCTAGAGTAATGGAAATAAAAACAAAAATAAACAAATGGGACCTAATGAAACTTAAAAGGTTTTGCACAGCAAAGGAAACTACAAACAAAATGAAAAGATAACCTTCAGAATGGGAGAAAATATTTACAAATGAATCAATGGACAAAGGATTAATCTCCAAAATATATAAACAGCTCATGCAGTGCAATATTAAAAAAACAAACAACCCAATCCAAAAATGGGCAGAAGACCTAAATAGACATTTCTCCAAAGAGGACATACAGATGGCCAAGAAGCACATGAAAAGCTGCTCACTGTCACTAATTATTAGAGAAATGCAAATCAAAACTACAATGAGGTATCACCTCACACCAGTTAGAATGGGCATTGTCAGAAAATCTACAAACAACAAATGCTGGAAAGGGTGTGAAGAAAAGGGAACCCTCTTGCCCTGTTGGTGGGAATGTAAGCTGATACAGCCACTATGGAGAACAGTATGGAGGTTCCTTAAAAAACCAAAGATAGAATTGCCATATGACCCAACAATCCCACTATTGGGCATATACGCAGAGAAAACTGTAATTCAAAAAGACACATGCACCCCAATGTTCATTGCAGCACTATTTACAATAGCCAGGCCATGGAAGCAACCTAAATGCTCATCAACAGATGAATGGATAAAGAAGATGTGGTACATATATACAATGGAGTATTACTCAGCCATAAAAAGGAACGAAATTGGGTCATTTGTAGAGATGTGGATGAATCTAGAGACTGTCATACAGAGCGAAGTAAGTCAGAAAGAGAAAAACAAATATCGCATATTAACACATATATGTGGAACCTAGAAAAATGATACAGATGAAGCAGTTTGCAGGGCAGAAGTTGAGACACAGATGTAGAGAACAAACGTATGGACACCAAGGGGGGAAAGCAGTGGCGGGTGGGGGTGGTGGTGTGATGAATTGGGAGATTAGGATTGACATGTATGCACTGATGTGTATAAAATGGATGACTAATAAGAACCTGCTGTATAAAAATATAAATTAAATTAAATTAAAAAATTAAAAAGAAATATATATATATACTTATTGAACTAATTTCGATGCTTTCATATATTTTCACCATTAACATATACTTATAGGACTTCCTTATCACTACTACCACCACCACCTCCATCACCATCCTAGAAGAGCTTCATGAAGATAATGAAGTGTGCTTTCTTGATCACTCTCTAAAGAGTGCCTTGGCAATTAGTATGTGTTCACTAAATATGGTAGAAGCAATATCTATATTCACTTCAGTGTTCTAGAAAATAATTCCTCATATGCACATCTAAATTGGCTTCCTAGGATTAACTATTTACTTTTCTAATAGCTTGACTTTAACATAATTTATCTCTCAGAATGCTGGCTATCATCTTCAATATCTAGAACTCATTGATTGCATGTTCCTGTAAAATTATATTTCACATGATACATTTTCCCTGCACCTTTCTTTCTTTAGTTTCTCAGACAGATGCCTTAAATTCCTCTAAATGTTACCAGATCTATGAAGAACCAAGAAATCCCTCTCACATGATACTGTTTAGAAACCACACTGAGACTCGACCCAATACACGTTCTCATAGAGTATCTTGAATCATTTTTTCCTAGAAACTCTCTTCAGAGTTTTTTTCTAAAAAGTCATTTGTATATATATTAGCATATCTCCTTTTCCCCCCACCCCTATTTTTTTTTCTCACACCTCCCAGCCATAATTAGGATATGGCTATCTATGTATTAGGATGTCTATAGATAGATAGATAGATAGAGATCCACCTCCTCAGAAAACCTCTGTTCATAAGCCTTCCATTCCAGATCAAGCTGGGGAAGATGTTTCCTTTGATTCCCAAAGTACCCAATGAGAACTCCAAGTTTATCACCTACCATATTAACAAATGATTATTATTGATTATATTTATTGATTGCCATACACGTATTGATTTTTGTAGTGTCAGCACCTGGCACAGGGCCTCAGACATCACTCAATAGTTACTGTTGGATCTAAACTCCAGCATACATTTTCTAATCCCAAACAACAATCCTCTAACTTATTTTTCAATTAAATTATCCTCTTAATTCTTATAATAATATCTTCAGCCATTATGTTTGAAACCAGCTGGATTCCTCTGCTGTGCATGTTAAAATGATTAAGGCCAGGGATGTACATATGCACATGCATGATTAAATCTTGCATAGGATTTAATAATCATATTATTTGGTTCATAAATAGCAAAGTGAATGCAATTAACAATATATACTGCTTATTTGATTAAAAATTGTTCCTCATTTAAGTTAATAATAACTGACTTCATTGATTGAGCAATTAGTGTGTACTAGGCAAGTGTATTTATAATTGCCACATTTCTACTATTATCCTATTTTTATTGGTGAGGGAGTTGAATATTAAATAAGTTAGATAATATGCATAATATTACTCATTTTTTTCTAAAGCTCAATCTTTGAATAATACTCTTTTACCAAGGTGGTAAAGTGATTACAGATGGTTGAAATATTCCAGTGTGCTAAATCGTTAAACTGGCTATCTAGCTGACTTCAAAGCCAAAGCTTTAGGTTACCCAGGGCTCTTATCTTTCCCTCAGCCACAGACACACACACACACACACACACACACACACACACACACACAATCTATCTGACTTTATCTCCTCCTACTCATGCCCTATTCATCCATGGTACCCTATTCATCAATAGCCTCCTTGTCCTTCTTCAAATTCTCCAAACTCACTCTTGCCACATGGTTTACAGTTTTTTTAGCCTTAATTACTCTTATATAGATATCTTCATGATAATTTGACCTATTTTACTATCTAATGAAACTTTATCAGTGACTGTCCCCATTTAAATTGCAACCCCACTTTCAGCTTTCCCTATCATGCTTATCTGCTGTATTTTCCCTTATAGCACTTTTTATCACCTGTTACGTTGTCTTTTTTTTTTTTTTTTAATGTCCTCTCTCTAGAATGTAGCTTCATATGGGTAAGAATTTTTTCTATTTAGCCTACCACTATATTCCTAGGGCAAGATCAATGTTTGGCTCAGAGTAGGTGCTCAAATAATACTTGAGAATTAATTAATGAATAATGAGTACAAATAAAATGCTTAAAGTCCATAATAAATTTGACAGAAACAATAGTTATCAGCATGGAATTGATTATAGTTAACAGCTACATGATTAACCAATAATCATGACCTTGAAAGTCAGACAGGCTTAAATTTAAAATCACTCCTGCTTTATCTCCTATTTTCTATGTGACCATGGTGGGCTAGTTAGTACGATCTTCAAGCCTTATATCTGCTAAGCTAAAATGCTAATAATTCCTTCACAGCCTTATTTTGGGCGCTGAAGAAGAAGATGGAGACCAGTTAGTGGCATTTCCCTCTTTCTTTCCTATACCCTGTAGGGTAAGATACACATGTGTAAAAGTAAAGTGAATATGGAATTTATCTTCCAAACTAGACCTCATTAAGAGTAATAGGGGGCATGGACATATATACACTACCAAACGTAAAATAGATAGCTAGTGGGAAGCAGCCGCATAGCACAGGGAGATCAGCTCGGTGCTTTGTGACCACCTAGAGGTGTGGGATAGGGAGGATGGGAGGGAGATGCAAGAGGGAGGAGATATGGGTATGTCTGTATATGTATAGTTGATTCACTTTGTTATAAAGCAGAAACTGACACACCACTGTAAAGCAATTATACTCTAATAAAGATGTTAAAAAAAAAAAGAGTAATGGGGGCACTATTTATAATTATAGTGGGATGACAGATACATATCAGTATGGCTCCAAGCAAACCAGAACATATCATTAGCCTACCTAATAGGAAGACATATATTCAGATATCAAAATCAAAGAAAAGCACATCAAGTGTGCTGGGGTTAGTGGATTAGCACTTAGCATCATTTGCATTGTTTCCAGAGGCTGGAAAACTAAAAACATTTCCCAAGACTCTCTCTCGCTTAGCTTTCTGAGCATGCATTAGATTTTGCCAGTTAAATGTATAGTGTGAGATCTAGAAGGTGGAAGTACAGGAGAGCTCTTTCCTCCTTTGTTTTAGCTGTTGCTGCAGATAAGCACAGAATTGTTGAGATTTTCTGCAAGAGGCCTGTGTCTGCTCACTCTGTGGTTCTTGGGAGGAAGGTGTTACATTGGTGGCTTCCAGGTCCCTGGATTCCAGCCATAGTAGTATTTTCTTAAAGTCAGACAGAGATAACAGCTCTCTGGCAAGCTAGTTCTGCATGGAGTAGTTCTGAGTGTTAGGCCTAGAGGCCCTTTAAGTGATGGGTAAGCATCTAAGTTCTCATAAACTCTCTTTCGGCCAGTAATTGCTTAGGCAGTTGTTTCCTGCAACTGAAAGCTAACAAACCAAGAGGTACCACAGAGCCTCCTGATTCCCAGTGCTGCTTCTCTACTTAATGCTAATATAATCTTTTCATAAGTGGTCTTAGTTGATCTGCTTAAATACTATTCTAATGAATGTTGAAATATGTCTTCACTTCAGTCATAAATCTAGAAGAATTATCACTCTCTCCAACTGGTGGCCCCTCAGGAGGTTTTACTTCAAATATGTCTGTTACAAATAAATATTTCTGGAGAAATACATTACCTGTTGAATTACATGGAAAAGCCACACAGGGTCATTCACATTCTTGTCTAAACAGTTTTTCTGTTGTACAAAATATGTAACCACAAATTAAGCCAAGTTGCTAACAATTAATGTGGATGTGCTGTGTTGCCTAGACAAAACTATGCTCACCTTCTAGAAAGTCAGCATAATATTATATAACCACAGGAACAATCTTTAATTAGTAGTTAACTCAGGCTACCCCTTTCATTAATAGGAAAAGATATGATCAATGTCTTAACAGGTTTTCTGGGATAAGTATCTGTGATTAAATAGGAGTTTTTGCTTACATCCTCAAGTTCTTAGGTCATCGTAATGCACATTAATTAAGGTCTTTTCATAAGCCAATGTATATGTATTTGCTTTGTTTATCCAAGAGGTGCTCAGAGAGACTTATTTGTTAATTATATTATAAGATTAAAATATAGAAAGATCATATACTATATTTCCAGATTTTCATGGGTGAGACAAATGTTGCACCTGTGGATAAAACTGAGTCTTCATGAAACAGTTTATATTTTTGTGAATCTTAAAATTCAGTGTGAAATGATGAGCAAAACCTTTTAACAATTCAATATTTCAATAAAATATTTTAGCCTTAGGTGAAGTTGAGTGAATGAGAACTTATTACAGTTTATGTTAAGACTCCAGAGTCAGGAGAACAAAGCTGTTTTGGGCCAATTTGTTTGGCTTCAAGATTGAATGAAATCCAATTGTGCCTATACTCTGATTACAAATATGTAAAATTAATGAATTCAAATGGATAACAGTTGTAAGGGAACAGAAATGTCACTGTAGTTGATTTGATAGAATGGCAGGATTTGGAATGTTTTAATTTTGTTTTCAGGTTAGTTATTGGTATGATAAACACCAATAAAAAGTATAGTGAATTAAACTTCTTTCTAGTCTTTCATCCCAGAAAGTAACTGATATCTGAGTATTTACTATGTATTGGGTTGACCAAAAAGTTCGTTCGTGTTTTTCTGTAAGATGTTACTAAATACTAAATATTTACTAAATACTATTTACTAAATAGTAACTAAATACTAAATACTAAAGCAACTATCTGACATAGACAGTCTGCTCAAGTATTCTCTATCTTCATGATATCTAAAGGACTGATTCAATTATGCTTATGAATGGAGAAATGAAGTCCCAAGGATACAGACCAAATGGTTCCCTGACTGCACCTGGTGATGGCAGAACTAACGAATGCAACCCTAACAGCAGTCCAATTCTTTAAGGTTAACCGAGCAAATCAATTAAAATGAGGCATTTCAAACTTAGAACTTTTTTACAGTTAAAAACTATGTAAATAATAACATACTATTTCTCTTGGCATATAAACACAGATAAGAAAATGGCACAAACTGGGCAAGAATATAAAAGGGAAAATAAAGATGTTACAATTGCATTCAGTTGCCTCTGGCTTACACAAACTATTTCAAAGATGAAATGGTCTCTTTCATATAAAATTTTAGAAAATCAAAATCAGAATATTTCCTCTTTAAGAACTTTTCAGAAAGTTTGTGTTTTACATAGCATTATGCCTTCAGGACTACATACTTCACATGAAATAATACTAAGAAACTAGAGAACAAAGTAAAAGACCCCTGGGGACTTCAGATCTCATAAATTTACTTTAAAATGTTTCTGGAGGAAATGAGTTTCCCATAAAGGGACACTCGGGCTGTCAAAATATCTACTGAAAAGAAAGCAAATGAAATATTCAATGACTTTTCTCTCAATAACAAAAGTAATAAAGAAAACCATTGGCAGTAGTAACCCATTTTAAAGACAAAACTCCTTTCAGGCTGAGCTCTTTATTTTTCCTCTCTCTTCATTTCAGTGATGCTATCTGGCATTGAATAACTGAACTCTATTTATCAGAGTCAACACATCTGCTAATAAATACTAACATTAGCTCTCAAGCTTTGCATTTGCAAGTTTAATATTGTACTTAAACATTATTAAAAAACATTATTTCATTTTGTAAGCAGTTTTAGCTTATTTAAGCAGTCTTTCTGTGAAAATATATTCTGTACATGAGTTAATTATCCTTCATGAATAGTTCAAAATATCAAGAATTAAAATTAACATAAAATTAATGCATAAAATTGTTTACTGTTCTCCAATGTGGAAAATATACTTTAAAATACATTTATTATATTCCTAGAAAAAGTCTCAAAGTTTCTTAATGCTATCCAATCTTCAATATTCAGAAATCATTTGAAATTATTTAGCAGCTGGATTTCAGATAACCTCTTTCTTTACCTTATACTACCAACAAAAAAGCAGTACAGGTTTAATATGTATTATTTTGAGATATTTAAAAAATACAAGTCAAGCATTCTCAGTAGATAACTTGGTTCATGTCATAGATAAATAATCAAAGGAAGAAATATTCAACTCAAATATTTTATGAAATACTTTAAAATTCTCTAATAATCCAATAGATATCCATTCATGGATTGAGTGCTATGTATTTGTCAAGCACATGAAAGACAAACAAGACACAGAGGAATAAAGTGTTGTTTAATAGATTAGGAAAAAAAATTAAGACATCATTGCAATAGGAAATTTGGAAATCTCAATAGGAATTACAGTACAAAATGGTACAATATTTTAATGGAATGTGGCCATATAATTAAACATTTTGATTGTGTCTTCTTTGACTCACCATTCACAATCTTAGAAATTTTTCAATGAAGATAAATTGCACAATTTTGTAAAGACAGGTAAAAGTAGGGAGTTCTTTCCAATTTTTCTTTCATATTCTTAAATTGATTTATCTATACATTTACTTTCTGTAATACTTGTGCACTGTACCAATGTCAACAATACAGAAGAATGAGGTCTTTTAAAATTCTCATCTTCTTCTACTGAAATCCCATTTCTTACTAAAAGCAGAGTAACAATTTGGAAGATATGTTTTTCAAGGTTTCTATAGAAGCACAACACATTTTTAAAGAAAATATTACTGTAGAAAAACATTATTCTATACTTTCCTTTTCTCACTTAGCAATGCATTTTTCTCAAAATAAATATATAAAAATTGACCCCTGAGATTGATTCATCATAATTTATTCAATATTCCCTACTGATGGATATTGGGATTGCTTTTGCTTTTATTAATTTCAAATAATAATATTTGAAATTAAAGTATAATAAAAATCCTTGTAGCACATTATTTCTATGTGATGGCACTTTAACTTCTATTGGATAGGCCCAAATGAGATACTGGTTCAATGGATATGTGCACTTTAATGTCTAAAAATGCTGCTAGACAAATTCCACAGTTTGGAGTGATATCCAATTCCATTGGAGGGAGGTAATAGTTGTGCCACATCCTTGGCTGCACTGAATATGATAAGTCCTTCAGATTTCTGTCAACCTGATTTTTTTTTTTTTTTTTAAAGATCTCAGTGTTTCAATCATCTTGTCCTTTATGACTAGTAAAGTGGAACCTATTTTCATTAGAAGGCCATTTGCATTTTCTCTTCTGTGAATTTCCTGACTGTATTCCTTGCTGGCTTTTCTTGTGGCTGTTTTCTTTATTTCATTAACATGTGTAGTTTTTGGAGTAAAGTAGAAATATTAAATTCTTATGTATTAAATATCACAAATATTAAGTCAAACCATATGCAATTGTCAATTTGTGACAATTTTTGATCTACCAAATGGCAATTAAGTATAATTTACTCAAATATTTTATTTTAGTCTGTCATTTGTCACTTGTCTTTGCTTATAGTTTCTTTACTACATAAAAATGTAATATTATGTAATCTGTACTATACATATATATTCTTATCTGTATTTTAATATTATTATAGATTTTTAAGCTTCATATATAGTATAAAATGGGACTTTTTTCTTCCTTTCAAAGAGATAGCTGTTTTTAGTTCTTCGAAGTTAATTCATTATTAATAAATTTAAATTTATCTGAAGAACTGGAAAAATGATTCTAATCCATAATTCTTTCATGCTTTTAGAGTTAATTTAACATTTAAAAAATTATTTAAATATGTATAATGCATAAAACTAGGTGTTTTACTTTCTTATTATAGCTTCTATATAATGTGAAATGCAAAGTGATCACTGATTAAGTTTAAATTTTATAATACCATAATATTAGCACAAATCACATTAATTAAACCTGCTAAATGAGGATATGGCTTGAAGTTAAAATACCATTTGCAGTGGGAAAATGGTACTGATGGCTATGGCTCCTTTTCTTATGGGACTGGCCTCTTCATACTTTAGTGGATCATGTGATGGCCCTATTCTCAACCTCTTTGGCTTATGAAACCTTTACTTAATCTACAGCATACTGTGCTATCACTGTCATTTGTCTATATGGCATCATGGAGACTGTCTCCATAATTTTTCAACAGCCTGTATGTTTTAAAATAACACTACTTGGAAGTAAGATGTTTCCAAGCACAAAATAAGTCCAAAATTAGATAGTTATTCAAAGATTCAGAATATGCTTCTGTATTTTATTATTCATATTAAAACAAAAGATACAAAATGTGAAAATTATTGTAGAGAACTTCTAGAAGCATGGGAATAAGCTCAGGGAACACTGTAGAACACTGATGTATGGGCCTCTTTCTCATTACCTTTAACAAAGGTCTACAGTACAGCTGCACAGATAAAAAACAGAGTGAAAACAGGACAGCATGCGTACTACACTAGCAATATGCAGACGCTCCACTAAGTGATCTCTAACCACGATCCTCTCATAAACCCTACAGATGCACATTAATCATGACCATTTACCAAAGATGAAATTAAAGCTCAGAGAAATATTAAGAATTCCCATGAACTACATAATTATTAGGCTGGAGGCTTAGGTTTCATACCTAAGTGCATCTTTTCCAAAGCCCCTGTCTTTCTGCTCCCACCCCTGCAGCAATGACTTTCAGGTGAGTGTCTGCTATTTAACTATTCCTACTCACTACATATGGCTTCATTTCACTGATGTCATATTTGCTGAAAAATGTTAGAAGGGGGAAACACCTTACTGAAGAAATGAGCTTATGGCATTCAATTTAATTCCAAAGCTCTTTCAAAATCCTGCCAACAATTTTAGCTGTTTTTCCCCCTTATGTATTTGTGAAAAAATTTTTTAAAAATCCTTTGTCATAATTAACAGCAATATGATTATGCAGATGGCCTAAACCTACACAGGCACACCGCAAAATGACATAAATGAAGAAACAACAAAAAAACAGGGGATCAGACTGGCATGTTTAATTCCCTGAATTTTAACCTAAATTGGATTCAGTGATAATTTCAGCAAAACTCCATCCTGCTTTACACCTGAAAGCAGATGGAGGCAGATTGCATCATGAGTTCAGTCCTTTCAAATTACAATAGTTTATGATGCTCACCTGCATTTTAATCAGATACGAAGGATTTATTCCTGAAATGCATGAAGGAAGCCTATTTTCAGCACCTGGAAATGCATCAGAGAGTTTATAGCCAATAAAGTAAAATATGTTGCACATTTTTACTTTGTATCTATTTGTCTTGAGTATAAGATGTTACAGGGATAGAGGTGTCAGCAGTTTTATTAAAAGCTGTCCATAATCCTTTCAAAATAAGGAGGGAGAGGTAGTTTCATACTCCAAAATCATTTTTATTAGGATTTAACTCCTGTTCTAAAAGGAGTTAAATCTGGCATCCAATTTAATAAAATAATTTAAAGTATGTTTTACTCTAATAAACTGTTCATTTAGATTAAAATGCTATGTATTACCTCAGTTTCTTCCCCTCCCCCCTTTAGTTTTGAGGGCGACACTACCACCACATTCTAAAGTCTCCTGTAGAGTTCTCTGGATCCACTTACTATAGGTTCCTACTCAGATTTGTCTGTGGGAGGCACATCATCAAGATTTGGAAAGTGGAGGAGATGACATAAATGGCTGAGATCTTATTTCTTAACCCTCCCAAACTTCACTGATTCCATCACAATTTCTGACCCCTCAGTTCTTCCAAACATTATGTGTTTTTTTTCAATGTTAAATAACTTCATCTAAAATATGTTGAATGACTTCTCTTCTGGCCGAACAATGAATGATATATCAACATTTACTCTTTTTGTCCATATCAAGTATTGGTGACCTGGGGGATGCATAGTAGTCATTTGTGAACACAAAGTAACCAGTAATATCAAGAGGGTTTTATTTATATAATACAACACTTAAGTAACTCTTGGCCCTGTTCATAAACTTTCCACAGTGAAGTTAACTTCTCCTGTCCTCTTTTAATTCTCAATATCTGTTCTTTTGTGTATGTGTACCATTTCCCTTGGTTTTCTAGAAATTTTTCCATTTCATCTAAGTTGTCTAACTTATTGGCACACAATTGTTCATAGTATTTTTTTATAACCCTTTTTATTTCAGCAAAGTCAGAGTAATGTTTCCTCTTTTATTTCTGGCTCTAGGAATTTAAGTCTTCTCCTTTGTTTCTTGGTCAGTCTAGCTACAGGTTTGTCAATTTTTTTAAATCTTTTCAAAAACCAGCTTTTGGTTTTACTGATTTTTCTCTATTGTTTTTTCTATTTTCTATTTCATTAAGGTAACTCTAATCTTTATTCTTTCTCATCCTTCTGCTAGCTTTAGGTTTAACTTTCTCTTCTTTTTAGTGTCAGGTTGCAGTTTAGGTTTTTGATTTGATATCTTCCTTCTTTTCCAATATGGGCATTTACAGCTATAAATTTCCCTCTAAGCAATGCTTTAACTGCATCCCAGAAGTAGTTATGTACTGTGTCTTCATTTTCATCAATCTCAAAATATTTTCTAATTTCACTTGTGATTGCTTCTTTGACCCATCCGTTATTTGGGAGTATGTTCTTTGATTGCCACATAGTTGTAAGGTTCCCAAATGTATTTCTAATAATTTAGTTTTAATTTTACACCATTATTGTCAGACAACATAGTTTTTAAATAATTTATATCCTTTTAAATGTACTGAAGTGTGTATTTTTGGTTGTGTACATGGTCTCTCCTGCTGAATGTTCCATGTGTTATTGAGAAGAATGTGTATTCAGCTCTCGTTGTGTAGTGTGTTCTATAAATTTTTATTAGGTCTATTTGGTAGGAATTTGAATTCTGTTCTACATCCTGCTTCTCTCCCTGGGACAAAATCTGTAAACCATACCTCTGATGTTGGGGTGGGTGAAAGTGGGGACAATGGTCTGATTCTCTCTGAGGAAAACTTTCACTCTAAGAGCTGAGAGCTTGATACATGTGGAGGCAGCAGCTACAGGTCTAGGTTTGCCTTTTTCATCATGGAACCTCCACCACAAAACCTGGAACAAGGGTAGTGGGGCCCCAGATTATTCAACAGTGCCACACCCAATGTAGCTCTTCTGTCCCATGAGCAAGGATTGAGCAAAAGAAGGGAGTCCCCACCTCTCAGCTGTATTCATCTAGAACTTAGCCTCAGTAATAGGTAGTTCAGTGAAGGATGAGAAATTATTATGTCCTGCTTTCCTGAGAAAATAGTTTTACTAACTAGGAGCTGGGGAAGAGGGAGTCCTGTGTTTTTGATTATTTTAACTTGGAGTGGAGTTACATCTCACTAAGCTGTGAGGAATAGAGATGGCATGGGTCTTAGTTCAAATACCAAAGAATCACAGTTCTTACCAAATTTTAAATTTCCTTAAATAAGTGTTTCTTCATCTGCTGCATACCCACAGAGCCACTGCTAGAGAACATAACATTCTTTAAAATTTGTATTTTACACATTCTCACCTTTTTTTTTTTTTTCCAGGAGTGCCACACTATCATTGGAAAAGAGCCTTGTCTTTTAATTCTATTTCAAATTTTTATATTGTGAGGCACAATCTAAATTATCATCAATAATAATGATAATATTATCAGGGACTAAAAAAAAAAATCCCATTTTTAAATACTGAGTTTCAAATGACTGAATTAAAAAAAAAAAAAAAAACTTTGGGACACTACGAAAGAGTGTGGTTCTTCCTATTACCAATTCACAGACTCCATTAGGGAGCCTGCCCATAGGCAACTGGGGACAACTCGCCTGTGGACCCCCCAACTGGCCCATGGGCATACCGACATTCCACACACCTCATCTACCCCTTTATGGCTGGCTTCCAGCATGTGCTTCCTGTGGACAGCAAGAGTGAGCCTTTGCAGACGGCTAGTAAGCAAGTACAGAAAGCCAGCCCAGCTCTCTGGGATTGGGAGAAGACAAACAGACTTGAGCTTTTAAGAGCACTGCCTAGGAAAAAACAAACAACAGGCTCATAACACCTGGCCTGGATTTGTGAGATTGAGAGAAGGCATACAACCTTAAGAATTCCTCCACCACCACCACTGCCACCATCCCTGCCTCAAGAGGGAACAAGAAGTGTGGGGCAGGCATATCCTTGGAAAAGGTCTGTGGAAGCTTCAAAACCCCTAGCTGGAGTAATAGCTGAAGGTAACTCTCTTCTGAAGCCAGTCACTAAAGACTGGAGGAGGTAACCACCTCTTCAAATGTGAAGACAGCAAATGCAAGACTTCAAGGAGCACAAAAAGTCAAGGAAACATGACACTACCAAATGAATATTATATATGTCCAGTACCAGACCCCAAAGAAATGGAGATTTATGAATTGAATGACAAAAGTTTAAAATGATTGCTTTAAGGAAGCACAGCAAGCTACAAGAGCACACAGACAGACAGTAACAAAATCAAGAAAATATTACATAAACAAAATGAGATTCAACAGAGACAAAGAAATAATAAAAAACAATTCTACACATAAAAAATACAATTTATGAACTGAAAAATGCAGTAGAGAGCATCAACAGCAGACTTAAACAAGCAGTAGAGAGAATCTGTAAACTTGAAGATAGGACATTTGAAATTATTCATTTAGAGAAGAGGAGAGTAAAAAATAAAAATAAAAATGAGTGAAAAAAATAAAACAAGTGAGTTATGGGACACCATCACAAGAGACAATATTCTTATTATAGGATCCCAACATAAAGAGCGTAAAGAAAATGGCAGAAAACTTATTTAAAGAAACAATGGCCAAATATTTCACAAAGCTGGGGAGCGATATGGATTTTCAAGTAAATAAAAACATAGCACCCCATACAGGATTGACCAAAAGAGGACTTCTCTGAGACACATTATAATAAAATAGTTCAAAATCAAAGAGAAAGGGAAAATTCTGAATTCAGCAAGAGAAAAAAAGAAAGAAACACCTCATTCCATACAACAGAATCCCTATATGGTATCAGTAGACAAAATAAAAATCAGAGCAGAAATAAATGAAACAGAGACTAGAAAAATAATAGAAAAGAACAATAAAAATAAGACAGTTTTAAAAGACATAGACTGGCTGAATGGATACAAAAACAAGATACATATATATGCTGTCTAAAAGAGACCCACTTCAGACCTAGGGATACATACAGACTTAAAGTGAGGGGATGGAAAAAGATATTCCATGCAAATGGAAATCAAAAGAAAGCTGGAGTACCAATTCTCATATCAGACAAAATAGACTTTAAAATAAAGACTATTACAAGAGACAAAGAAGGACACTACATAATGATCAAGGGATCAATCCAAGAAGAAGATATAACAATTATAAATATTTATGCACCCAACACAGGAGCACCTCAATACATAAGGCAAATGCTAACAGTCATAAAAGGGGAAATCGACAGTAACACAATCATAGTAGGGGACTTTAACACCCCACTTTCACCAATGGTCACATCATCCAAAATGAAAAGAAATAAGGAAACACAAGCTTTAAATGACACATTAAACAAGATGGACTTAATTGATATTTATAGGACATTCTATCCAAAAACAACAGAATACACTTTCTTCTCAAGTGCTCATGGAATATTCTCCAGGATAGATCATATCTTAGGTCACAAATAAAGCCTTGGTAAATTTAAGAAAATTGAAATTGTATCAAGTATCTTTTCTGACCACAGCGCTATGAGACTAGATATCAATTACAGGAAAAAATCTGTAAAAAATACAAATACATGGAGGCTAAACAATACACTACTAAATAACCAAGAGATCACTGAAGAAATCAAAGAGGAAATCAAAAGACACCTAGAAGCAAATGACAATGAAAATAAAATGAACAAAACCTATGGGATGCAGCAAAAGCAGTTCTAAGAGGGAAGTTTATAGCAATACAATCCTACCGCAAGAAACAAGAAACATCTCAAATAAACAACTTAACCTTACACCTAAAGCAATTAGAGAAAGAAGAACAAAACACTCCAAAGTTAGCAGAAGGCAAGAAATCATAAAGATCAAGTCAGAAACAAATGAAAAAGAAGTGAAGGAAACAATAGCAAAGATAAATAAAACTAAAAGATGGTTCTTTGAAAAGGTAAACAAAATTGATAAACCATTAGCAAGACTCATCAAGAAAAAAAGGGAGAAGACTCAAATCAATAGAATTAGAAATGAAAAAGGAGAAGTAACAACTGACGCTGCAGAAATACAAAGGATCATGAGAGATTACTACAAGCAACTATATGCCAATAAAATGCACAACCTGGAAGAAATGAACACATTCTTAGGAAAGTGCAACCTTCCGAGACTGAACCAGGAAGAAATAGAAAATATAAACAGACCAATCGCAAGCACTGAAATTGAAACTGTGATGAAAAATCTTCCAACAAACAAAAGCCCAGAACCAGATGGATTCACAGGCGAATTCTATCAAACATTTAGAGAAGAGCTAATACCTATCATTCTCAAACTCTTCCAAACTATAGCAGAGGGAGGAACACTCCCAAACACATTCTACGAGGCCAGCGTCACCCTGATACCAAAACCAGACAAAGATGTCACAAAAAAAGAAAACTACAAGCCAATGTCACTGATGAACATAGATGCAAAAATACTCAAAAAATACTAGCAAACAGAATCCAAGAGCACATTAAAAGGATCATACACCATGATCAAGTGGGGTTTATCCCACGAATGCAAGGATTCTTCAATATACGCAAATCAATCAATGTGATACACCATATTAACAAATTGAAGGATAATAAGCATATGATAATCTCAATAGATGCAAAAAAAGCTTCTGACAAAATTCAATGCCCAATTATGATAAAAACTCTCCAGAAAGTAGGCACAGAGGGAACTTACCTCAACATAATAAAGGCCATATATGACAAACCCACAGCCAACATCAGTCTCAATGGTAAAAAACTGAAAACATTTCCACTAAGATCAGGAAGAAGACTAGGTTGCCCACTCTCACCACTATTATTCAGCATAGTTTTGGAAGTTTTACCCACAGCAATCAGAGAAGAAACAGAAATAAAGGGAGTCCAAACGGAAAAGAAGTAAAACTGTCACTGTTTGCAGATGACATGATACTATACATAGAGAATCCTAAAGATGCCACCAGAAAATTACTAGAGCTAATCAATGAATTTGGTAGAGTAGCAGGATACAAAATTATTACACAGAAATCTCTTGCATTCCTATACACTAATGATGAAAAATCTGAAAGAGAAACTAAGGAAACACTCCCATTTACCACTGCAACAAAAAGAATAAAATACCGGGAACAAACCTACCTAAGGAGACAAAAGACCTGTATGCAGAAGTCTATAAGACACTGATGAAAGTTATTAAGGATGATACAAACAGATGGAGAGATATACCATGTTCTTGGATTGGAAGAATCAACATTGTGAAAATGACTATACTACCCAAAGCAATCTACAGATTCATTGCAATCACTGTCAAACTACCAATGGCATTTTTCACAGAACTAGAACAAAAAGTTTCACAATTTGTATGGAAACACAAAAGACCCTAAAGAGCCAAAGCAATCTTGAGAAAGAAAAACAGAGCTGGAGGAATCAGGTCTCGGACTTCAGACTATACTACAAAGCTACAGTAATCAAGATAGCATGGTACTGGCACAAAAACAGAAATATAGATCAATGGAACAGGTTAGAAAGCCCATATATAAACCCATGCACATATGGTCACCTTATTTTTGATAAAGGAGGCAAGAATATACAATGGAGAAAAGACAGCCTCTTCAATAAGTGGTGCTGGGAAAACTGGACAGCCACATGTAAAAGAATGAAAGAGAACACTCCCTAACACCATACACAAAAATAAACTCAAAATGGATTAAAGACCTAAATGTAAGGCCACACACTATAAAACTCTTAGAGGAAAACATAGGCAGAACACTCTCTGATGTAAATCACAGCAAGATCCTTTTTGACCCACCTCCTAGAGGAATGGAAATAAAAACAAAAATAAACAAATGGGACCTAATGAAACTTAAAAGCTTTTGCACAGCAAAGGAAACCATAAACGGGATGAAAAGACAACCCTCAGAATGGGAGAAAATAATTGCAAACGAAGCAACTGACAAAGGATTAATCTCCAAAATTTACAAGCAGCTCATGCAGCTCAATATCAAAGAAGCAAACAACCTAATCCAAAAATGGGCAGAAGACCTAAATAGACATTTCTCCAAAGAAGATATACAGATAGCCAACAAACACATGAAAGAATGTTCAATATCAGTAATCATTAGAGAAATGCAAATCAAAACTACAATGAGGTTATCACCTCACACCAGTCAGAATGGCCATCATCAAAAAATTTACAAACAATAAACGCTGGAGAGGGTGTGGAGAAAAGGGAACCCTCTAGCACTGTTGGTGGGAGTGTAAATTGATACAGCCACTATGGAAAACTGTATGGAGGTTCCTTAAAAAACTAAAAATAGAACTACTATATGACCCAGCAATCCCACTACTGGGCATATACCCTGAGAAAACCATAATTCAAAAAGAGTCATGTACCACAATGTTCACTGCACCTCTATTTACAATAGCCAGGACTTGGAAGCAACCTAAGTGTCCATCGACAGATGAATGGATAAAGAAGATGTGGCACATATATACAATGGAATATTACTCAGCCATAAAAAGAAATGAAATTGAGTTATTTGTAGCGAGGTGGATCGACCTGGAGTCTGTCATACAGAGTGAAGGAAGTCAGAAAGAGAAAAACAAATGCCGTATGCTAACACATATATATGGAATTTTAAAACAATGGTTATGAAGAACCTAGGGACAGGGTGGGAATAAAGACACAGATGTAGAGAATGGACTTGAGGACACAGGGTGGGGGGAGGGTAAGCTGGGACAAAGTGAGAGAGTGGGATGGACTAATATATACTACCAAATGTAAAATGGATAGCTAGTGGGAAGCAGCCGCATAGCACAGGGAAATCAGCTTGGTGTTTTGTGACCACCTAGAGGGGTGGGATAGGGATGGGGGGAGGGAGACGCAAGAGGGAGGAGATATGGGGGTATATGTATATGTATAGCTGACTCACTTTGTTATAAAGCAGAAACTAACACACCATTGTGAAGCAATTATACTCCAATAAAGATGTTTAAAAACATTTTTTTAAAAAAGCACTGTTTTTTGAAAAGATAAACAAAATTGACAAACTATTAGTTTTACTAAGAAAGAAAATAGAGGGTTCAAATAAATCAAATCAGAAATAAAAGAGACACTACAACTGATGGCACAGACAAAAAAAGTTCCGTAAAAGATTACTATGAACAATTATACACCAACAAACAGGACAACATAGAAGAAATGTTTACATTCCTAGAAATGTACAACCCACTAAAACTGAATCATAGAGAAATAGAAAATCTAAATAGACCTATAAATGGTAAGATGATTGAATGAGTAATTTAAAAAAATCTCCCAACAAAGTAAAGCCCAGGACCAGTTGGCTTCACTGGTGAATTCTACCAAACATTTAAAGAAGAATTAATGTCAATCCTTTCTAAAGTGTACAAAAACATTGAAAAGGAAAAAATACTTCCAACCTCATTTTAGAAGGTCAGAGTTACAATAATAACAAAACCAGAGAAGATGCTACCAAAAAAAAAATCACAAAACACTAAAAGAAAAGAAAATTACGGGCAATATCCCTGATGAACATAGATGCAAAAATCCTCAACAAAATACCAGCAAACTAAATTCAACAGCACATTAAAAAGATCATACATCGTGACCAAGTGAGGTTTATCCATGAGATGCAAAGATGGTTCAACAGACCCAAGTCAGTTAATGTGATAGACCATTTTAACAGAATAAATATATAAATCATATGGTCATCTCAATAGATATGTAAAAAAAAAAAAATTCAGCATCCTTTCATGATAAATCTCTCAACAAATTAGGTATAGAAGAAATATACCTCAACATAACAAATGTTGTATATAGCAAGCTCACAGCTAACATCATACTCAATGGTGAAATGCTAAAATTTTCCTCTAACATTAGGAAGAAGACAAGGATACACACTGTAGTCACTCCTATTCAACACAGTACTAGAAGTCCTTATCGGAGTAATTAGGCAAGGAAAAGATATAAAAGGCATTCAAATTAGAAAATAAGTTAAATTTCTATTTGCAGACGACTGTATCTTATATATAGAAAACCTTAAAGACTCCACCCAAACAAAACAAAACAAAACAAAACACAACTGTTAGAACTAATAAACAAATTCAGTATAGTTACAGGATACAAAATCAACATACAAAAATCAGTTGCATTTCTATACACTGACAGTGAACTATCTGAAAGAGAAATTAAGAAAATAATGCCATTTACAATAAAATCAAAAAGAAATTCTTTCAATGCATGGACTCTAAAGGAACTGAGTATTTCTTTTGCTACCAAAATGTTCTGCATTATGCATTTTAAAAGCATATGTAATCTAAATGGTTATGTAATTCCAAAGGACTTTAATATTTTAAAGAAAATTTCTACATGCATTTATTTGATATAAAGTCAACTAACTATGATAATTCTGAGTCCTTATGATAATTATGTATTTATACATGGTTGTTGATAATTATTTTCCTTAATTTTTTTTACTTATTTCTATGCAAGTTATTTTAAAAGTCTTCTATATGTCCTTTAATAGTGATTAACAATGTATAATTTATATATTATTTTTAGAAAATCATAAAAAGAATTCAAGGTATATTTACTCATTGGGAAAATATTTAATACCATATATATGTCAGTATATATATTATAAAAATTAATAAACAGAAAGTTCAATTATATAGAGTTGGGAGACCAGAACAGGGAATTCTCATACCCTGCCATAATAGAAGAGCCCAACAGGAAGAAGAAAGTCTCCTCTTCTTTCCTGGCAAGGAATCAGCCAATGAAAAGCCATAAACTATTTGTTTGCTACAGCCCTCCTAACTTCCTTTTTTTCTCTATAAAAGTGTTCTCCAGGACTTCCCTGGTGGTGCAGTGGTTAAGAATCTGCCTGCTAATGCAGGGGACATGGGTTCGATCCCTGGTTCAGGAAGATCCCACATGCCGTGGAGCGACTAAGCCCATGCACCACAACTACTGAGCCTGCGCTCTAGAGCTCGTGAGCCACAACTACTGAGCCCGCGTGCCACAATTACTGAAGCCCGTGCGCCTAGAGCCCGTGCTCCGCAACAAGAGAAGCCGCCTCAGTGAGAAGCCCGCGCACCGCAATGAAGAGTAGCCCCTGCTCGCCGCAACTAGAGAAAGCCTGCGTGCAGCAAGAAAGACCCAATGCAGCCAAAAATAAATAAATAAAAATAAAATTTTAAAAAAGAAAAATAAAGTGTTCTCCTAGCTTGCTGCTTGAGAACTTGCACATGGCTCGCCATGGTTGCAGACCCCGAATGGCAATTCTCTGCTTATCCCGAATAAACCCATCTTTGCCAGAGAAATAACTGGCAGTCTATTCATTTCAGGTCGATAATGTATAAATACAAAGTATATTTGTTATAAATTAGTCATGAATTGTAGTTCTTTATATCCTGATAAAACTAGAAAGATCTAGTCTTTAAGACGAAAAAAAAAAAAAAAGCTACTCCTCTTTTTAATTATGCAGGTAAAAAATTGTCCCAAAATTCTTTTTATCACAAAATTTAAACAGGTTGTATTATAATTATTTACATGTATGTTGCCATGATTATCATATAAGCTTATCAAGAAAATTCATTTTCTTTAATTCTCCCCACACCACCATACATAGTATTACTATAGTGATTTTTCCAAAATACAAATTTAACAGTGTTCCCAATAAGACTAAAACTCTTGTTTAGTGCCTTGTTTAATTCAATGCCTCCATGGTGTGTAGTGGATAAAGCTTAAATTTCCTGTGGGGAAAGGCCTACTGATTATTTCTTCTTTTGGTTGTGATGTTCAAATATATTCACACAATAAAATAAATGCTATATATTTTGTGTACAGAATTTTGTTTAGCCAAGGAATACTGGACACACTGAAGTAAGTAAATACTTTCTGACAGATGAAAGAATCTATGAATGGAGGAGAAAGCAGGTATGTTTCCCTTGAGGAATATACAATGTATAAAAATAGTATAAATATACTTTTCCTTCTTTACTGCATATAAACAGTTAAAAGTAGCAAGGGGAGAGTGTTATCTCTCTATTTTTGTGAATATACCTAGACTTGAAATCAAGTTCTTATACTTCCTAGCCTTGGAAACTTGGGCAACACCCATAGATTCTGTCAGCCTATTTTCTCACCTTAAGATATGAATAATAAAAGTATGTATTTCCCAGGTAGTTGATTAAAGGCAGTAAGATATGTAAATTTATTCACATAGTGCCTGGCACATTATGTGCATTCAAAAATGCCAACTATTATTATGATTTTCATTTTGCAATATGTGAACATTATATATAATTTCAGTTCTAGCTCTTCAATGGAAAAGTAACTCATTTGCAGAAATAAACACCTGTCTACAAATGTACAATAACCCAATCAAACTGAGATCAAACTTTTCAAATATTTTAAAACAGTATGAATATTGTACTTAACTTGAGTGAGCTTGAAAAATTAATAATGATAAGTAAGAAATAAGCATGGTTGCTAATTGTTGCTATTTGCCAAATTGTGCAAACTTATATTGTTACAGTGCTTTAAAGTTTAAAGTTTAGTGTCATACTCAGCTCAAGGCAGGGTGGATGGGGTGGATATTTTCTCATTTTAAAACTGACGAAATTGGGACCAAAAGAAGTTATATTACTTTCTAAGTTCACAGAGATAGAAACTGGTTCTTTCTATAATAGAATATTGTTAAACAATCTTAGACAAATAGAATTAAAAATATCAGAAGTTAACTTTGAAAAGAAATAAAGAAAAATGAATAGTCATACAATGTCTACTAAATATATTCATTCAAAAATATTTATCAAAGCCTGGACACTTTCCCACAGACTCAGCTCTCTCTGTGAACAACATAGACAGGGCTTCTTTTCTCTCTGAGCTTACAGTAGTGCAGGAGATAGAAAATAAAACAAAACATAAATTGATTCTGCATGTGATAGGTTTAAACAAAGCAGCAAACAGGTTGCCAAGAGAAAAGCAGCACAGTTGTGGTGAGTGGAAGTTACTCTAGAAAGGACTATAAGGGAATGTGACCTGCTAGAAGTGAAATTTAAGCTAAGATATGAAGGATGAGAAGGCGACAAAGAAGGACAAGCAAGGAGAACATTTCAGACAAGGACAGACAGTTATGACAAGTGCTTTGTGTTGGGATATATACTGGCCAGATTTGAACAACTGAAAGCCTGTTAGCATGGCTGGAACATAATGAGACTGGAGAGAGGGGCCCAGGTTGAGCCTGGGGGAGCAGGTTGGAGGTGTAGCAGGTCAATCACAGTGAGAAATTTAGATTCTATTTTCAATTTGATGGAGGCCAGTTAATGTTTTTAAACAGGACAATGGCATGATCTCGTTTACATTATAAAAGGTCATTTTTTAAATTATAGTTGCTTTACAACGTTGTGTTAGTTTCTGCTGTACAATGAAGTGAATCAGCTATATGTATACATAGATCCCCTCCCTCTTTTGAAGAGAAGCTACTTGAGCTATAAAAGAATGTTAGCAGGGAAATTAATTTAGGAGGTTTTTGTAGTTATTTGAGGGTTAGATTCTTATCTGGCCTGGACTGGGATTGGGGGTGAGGTGAGATACAGTGGAAAGAAGTAAATAAAATAGACATATATTTAGGAGGAAAAATTAACAGACTATCTCCATGGATTGGAGTTATGGAATGAGGAAAGGGGAAGAATGAATGATGACTACTATTTTTTAAAATATGAAGATAATGCCATTTATTGATTGGGGCAGATGGTAAAAAAACAGATTCATGGCATGAAGACAACTTAAACTGAGATGGCAAAGGCCATATATAATTTATCATCTAAACAGGCATACTTTCGAGAGTGATAGAAGGGGCTTTCAATAATTACTGCAGGACAATTGGCACAGACTAGGATTGCCATCTTAGAGATAAGTAATATAAATAGGTGAAAAGAAAGAATAATAGCCAATAATGATGAAGCACTTCATGCCAAGATCATACTTCATTTAAATATTCATTAATATATTTCTCCCTAAATCTCATTGTCTTTAAAGACATTTTGCAGATGAGAATACTGGGGGAGAGAAATAAAGTAACTTGCACAGGTCACAAAGCTAGTGAAGCTATCTCCAGCAGCCCATCTCTGGCCCCTGAACTCTTAACCAGTAAATATTATGGCCCCTCACAGGAATTATTTTTATCATAAGGTGTTGCTTCTTATTTAAAAATGAAAATTACCCTCCTAAAGTGTTAGAAAATACACACAAAGAATATGGTCTGCACATTCTGAGGTGTGCTTCTAAGCATTGGATATCATAACAAAGTGCAAAATGTCATCCTTACAAATGATCTTGTTTTACATCTAAGGATAGACACCTGGCTTGACAAAACCATAAGTCTGACATAAGAAAATCATTAATATGTCAGTAAATATTTTGTTTTAAAAATATCTCAAGGGCACCTTCCAGCCCCCCAAATTATTCAAATTCTATTGGACATATTTTTTCATATCTTTTGAACCTCTAATCTTAGGTCGCCCTAACAATCCTCCTACTCACATTTGTAGGCAGCAAATGTGGTTTTCAGTACCAGAAAAACGTCTTAGAGTTCTTAATCAAGAGAAATGGTTCTTTGGTATTGTTTTGCTACTTGTAATGAATTGATTTAATTAAGATTGCAGTAGTTATAAGCAACGGAACCTGACTCTGCACAACTTAATGAAAAAGGGACTTTATTGGAAAAATAGCCTGGCTATTCACAGAATCCCAGGAACAGCTAAGAAAAGACACTCCAGCTGGATGAGTAGAAACGATGACTAGCTGAAGGAACCAGGAGCTGGGGGTGGGAGACCTTCTCCCTTCAGTGCTGCCTTTATCGAAGCTCAATTCTAATTATTTCCAGTTTCTAGGTCTCTCCATTCAAGGTTTAAAATTCTCAGGAGAGATGATCTAATGGCCTGGCTTTGGTCTAACCCTGGATCATTCAGCTAGGGCTGGAAATGTAAGACTCCAAAAAGGGCCTAAGTCTTTGAACTATCCTGTTCAGGGAATGGGGAGTTTCTATAGGCCAGACGTTCAACCCAATGGGCATCTCCTACATTCTACCATATAGATGTTGTTCACACATGCACACACACACACACACACACATGCCATGTTATTCTCCTCTATCCAAAATGTACCTGCCTAACACAATCCAGCCATACTACACAGGCCCTCTTCTTCCCCAGAGGAGGTAACTGGAAGTCAACAGCCAGCTAATCTATTTAGAGATGACATAATGCATCCTTAAAGTGTCCAGTAGAGCCAATTGTCCTCAAATTCTATTGCAACATTCAAAAACTTTAGAAATGAAAATTTAACACCTTTCCTATATTATATAATAAAAAAAGAAGAAATGCATAAAATACACATTCTTTTATTCAAAATTTTAAAAATGGGAAAATTATTCCATTTAGCAAACAAGAAACATTTTGGTCCTAATATTTGCAAGTGTCACAAAACTCTAAGAGCATATATCTCTTCTCTTCTCAATTTCTTTGCCTTCAGTTCTTATTCTAGCTGACTGGGATAGAAGCATTTCTCTTTTGGGGATTCCTTTCTAAGACCACTAGCTAAGTGTATAGCATCAGAATAAGAATTAAAGTTTATGGACTATTAAGTGTGATGCTAAGAAATGTTACTACATGGATTCTGGTCCATTTATTTTGATTAAGGGACATTTTTCCAGAGAATATTCTGAATCCTGAAACTACCTGCCAATCCTCACAAGGTGTGGTTTGCTTTTAACTGACCATTTAGCTGAATTTGCAATATGTCATTCTATTGTTATATAAGGTCAGATGCTTCTGGATTAAATGTGGTTGGTAAGAATAGTGGGTACTTATGTAGCTGGTTCCTCATTTTTTTACAGTCACATATCTTGGTCAGTTTTAGGGATGGGAGTTCTGTGCTATTAAAACTGCAATTTTCCTTCATCTCTAAAATTATGATCAATATTTTTCACCCATTTAATAAGTACTTAATTTTTTGATAAGTACACATGATCACAGGCATTTACTGAATAGATTATCCTGACCATAAGATTGTTGATATTAATGATAATCTTCAAAAATATTCTGAATCAATCAAAAATATTTATAGTCTCTGGGTTTTTCTGAGAAGTCCATTTCCAGAGCTGACTCTTAATTTTTAATTTGAACTATCTCACTAACAAGTCATCCATATTTAACAACTGTTATCCTGAATGTAATGTAGTTCTTGCATTAGGGCCTACCCATGCAGGAAAACTGGACAATGATAAGTACCTCTGGAAATTCTGACCGCTTGAACAAAGTCCTCGTGAGTGAAAGCAAGGCAACTACATACTACATGTAGACGCTAGTGAAATATGAACCTTGAATATTGACTGTGTCCCTAATCTCCTGCATTTCTGCACCACTGTAATTAGTACACTGTGGCACAGAGAAAACATACTTCCATTTCTTTAAACTTTGAGTCATTATTTTGTTTTCATATCATCTTAAATGCCATATGGTATGCAAATCTGTAAAATAACAAAAATATAGATTCCCATACTCTTCTGTCACTCCTTTGTAATTAGCAATGAACTACGTAGAGTACCAGGTATCTGGGACTTCATTTGGCTTGTGTGGCTCCCTCACGAGCTAGAGCACAGCATAAGCAGCTTGCCCCACTGATGGAGAATTTCGTAGCTCAGTCCCTGTTAACTCACTCAGAAAACACAGCTGTGCATGTTACCTCTGAATGCCCGCCTCAAAAAAGATGCATTTTTAAGTCACTGTCCTCACTGGAATTCAGTGTTACATGATAAAAGCAAACAACTACCAGGATTGCCAGAAAGAAAAATATTACACTACCTTATATAAAGCAAATCTTTTGGCCTTGAATCTCTACTCACTTGAAGATCACTCTGACACATGGTTTCTATACAGATTTCCTCACTTATGATGTATATATGGCTTTATGAAAAATGATATTATTTTTTACATAGAAATGATTTTTTTAATTTAATAGTTTTAAATGATAAAATATTTTTAGGGGAAAATTCATTTTGGTAACACTATTTAAAAAATAAAGAAATTCAGGATAATAGTTATCTCTGGAGAAAAGTAGATAAGTTTGGGGTGGAATATACAGGAATCTTAAAAGTCTTAGGACTTTTATTCCATAAATTGAATTATGGATACACAGGGCTCTATTTTATTATTAATATTTATGATAATTTTTAATATTTTAGATTGTTCTTTAAATTATGTAGACATATTGTATGTGCAATAATGTTTACCAGTTTTTTTCTTTTCGATTTTCTTTGCTTTGCCAGTCTGGATTTCTGCCATTTCAGAAGTGTGAAATTTTTATACAGTCAATTCTGTTAGTCTTTTCATTTATAGCTCCTGACCTACTTGGTTAAGAAGATCTTCTGTACCACAAGATTATAAAAATATTCTCTTATATTTTCTTCTACCAGTTATACAATGTTTTGTTGTTGTTTTTTTAAAGTCTTTATTTCTTTTTAGAGCAGATAAAGTTCACAGCAAAACGGAGAGAAAGATACTGAGATTTTTCATATACCTCCACACATGCATAGCCAGCATCCCTTTTCTGAACGGTACATTTTTTATCAAGTATGAACCTACATTGACACACAAAGTCCATAGTTTACATTAGGGTTCACTCTTGCCTTTGTATAGTCTGAGTTTGGACAAATGTATAATGCCATGTTTTTATCACTGTACTAACATACATTGTATATTTTCACTGCTCTGTGCTCCACCTATTCATGCTCCTCCCCACCCCTCAGCAGCTAGTATTTTTTAACCATTTTCATCATTACTTTTTTGAACTAATTTTGGCCCAGTAAATATTAGGCAATGATTATAAAAATAAACATTAAAACACTGTTAAGTGTTTGAAGTTGAATTATCTCTTATCATTAAAAATTCCTTTTAAAGTATATATGACATATTGAATTAAATTCAGCCTTGTTTTCAAAAATATGGCAAATATCTCTTGCCTCTCTTTGGTGTTTGTGCCTCCCTTTGTCATGTCAGTAACAAAATGTACACTAGAGAGACATTATTCTTAACCACACAGGGCTTCTTCTTTGGACAATTTTACTTCATGTTCAGAAAACAATGTGAATGGTGGTGCCTTGAGTTATGCTAAATGAAATTTATTAACATCTGTATCCTCTATTACGCAAATGATACATTTAGAGAGAGAAAAAAAAACATAAGGGTGAAACTAGAGAAAGGACTAGCTTTTGAAAATCTACTTAAGTAAGAGGGGTTATTTTTATTTGACAGGACCCATAATTCTAGCTTCTCCTTAGGTACTCTTTCTCAGTCTGTGAATTTTGCCTGATATCAAAGCTTACTAAAGTTGATTAAGAGTCGTGGCACCTACTCTATACCCATAAACCATCAATACTTTACTATGCATTCTACATTCAGTTCAGGAGACATTAATTTGAGCTTAATATGTCTTCCATGATTTGCTATGATGAAAACTGAGAATACAATGAATAATAACATAGACCCTGCCTTCAATTTGTTAATAATTGATGAAAAGACAAATATGGGAACCTAATTATCATGTCATATGGTGAAGTCAATAATGGAAAGAGATGCAAAAGGGATGTATGAGGTAAGGGAATTCTATAATATCTAATCTAATATTACAGGAAAAATTAAAAGAATAAATAAGATTTAACTTTTAATCTATCAAAATGTGCTTGTATTTTACAGAACATACATCTCTCTCAAAACTCTTGCTAAACTTCATATAGGAAAAACTTTTACTTTTTCTAAACTCAATGCATATTTTTAATAAAACAATTTGTGGAAAAAGAAAACCAACTTGAGTTATATTCCCAGTACAATTGGAAGAATTTCAGAATTACCTGGAGATTATTTGAAATGTGCTTTAATTGTTCTGATGTTGAAGGAAATAAGAAAGTCATCACAATGTTGCCCATGGTATGAGACTTCCCTGGCCTTTCTGCACTTGTCTCAAACACTTTTCCACAGTGTCTTCTATTTTTAGCTTTTGTTTTTGTCTACTGTTACACGATGAATCATAAACCAGTTGAAAATGTTATAAAGAAAAATGTGGAAATGAAAGCAAAGCAAGTGAGAAAGTTTTATTTCAATGAAATAAAGCTAAGATGTTTTGACAAAGAAGAGCATGCTAAAGAAATTGCATGCATGCTTTAGAACACATTATCAGGGTTTGCACTATAATGATAATAATAAAATAATACAACAAAATTTATGAATTAGCATTCATATGTATGAAGTGACAAGAATATAGCATTCTTCATTGGAAAAGCATGCAAAATAATTGGCAAAATTGATAGAGAGACAGGTTACTCAACGGCTCAGATTCTTTACCATTGCTGATTCAGATGACAATAACAATGTCAGAGAAGTTCAAGATGAAGGAAATGGCAGAGAAAAATGAGTTGGCAAAAAAAGTTGTCTTTCAAAGCAAGCCTGAGAAGTTCCACAGAATCAAGATGCTATACTCATGTTATGGATGGACTCTTTGTATCTGCCCAAATTTCATATGTTGAAGGCTTAAGCCCCAACGTGATAGTTTTTGGAGTTGGAGCCTTTGGGAGGTAATTAGGTTTAGATGAGGACATGAGGGTGGTGCCTACATGATGGGATTAGTGCCCCTATAAGAAGAGGATGAGAGATCAGAATTCTCTCTCGCTCTCCTTGTGTACGAAGAGGAGGTCATGTGAGATGTAGGCTATCTGTAAGCCAGGAAGAAGGCCATCAGCAAAAACCAAATCTGCTGGGATTTTGGTCTTGGACTTGGACTTCGCATCCTCCAGAATTGTGAGAAATAAATCTGTTGTTTAAGCCTAACACAGTCTATGGTATTGTGTTATATAGCTGCCTGAGTAGACTAAGACAGCTCATATCATCAAAATAATTGTGGAAGCTACGATAACTCTCTGTGAAGAAATTGCTATTTTCCTGCCCTAACTATAAAAAAAAAAAAAAAAAATCAAAGATGGCTATACTGCCAAAGAAAATTTTGTTGTTGATGAGACAGAATTGTTTTGGAAGCAGTATTCTCTGGTAGGTTTATCTTTCAGGAGAAAGAAACCATCTTCATAAAGTTATGAAGTCTTCTAGCTGGCTGGCACTACTTATCCAGGTACTTGTGCTACTAATGTTATGTTAAACCTAAATCGGTCTATAATATATTTTGAAAAATACATTTACTCAAAGGAATGACCAAAGGAAAATTGCAAGTTGTTTGTAAATTCTCAATGCCTACTTGACAAGGGAGGGTCTTTGAGAATTACGTACAATCTTATCTCTGACCCTTAATTTTAAAAAAATCTTGCAAACAAAGCTCTAAACATTTTTGACCTCTTAACATTCAGCCAGGAATGTGGAATGCAGCCCTACCATCCACATGACTATCTCCCCTGCAAATATGACATTGCATTTGTAACCCATGGACCATATGTTTATTATCCATGAGGTTATCACAGTTATCAAAATTTATTATTCTCAATAATTTATGCAAAACATGGTCTAGGGTGCAGACGTCAAACAAGAATCTTTACCAAAATTTTTTGGAAACATTTTGACACACAACAAAGGCTTTAGAATTACCAACCAGTCATGGCAAAAAAAAATATTTCTACATCAACACCAAGAGATATAATAAAAAACTAACTCCACAATTTGTGGTTGATTTAAAAGGTTTTGTAAAGGTGGTTGAGGATAGAGTGAAAATTATTGTTCCTGAAGAGGGATGTTAACTTTGAAGAAGTTGATGAAAACAATGCTAGATAGCTCTTGAAATCTCATGCAGGGAAATTAATAATCACACTTGTTCAGGAAGGTATATGATACTCGTTTGAAGAAGATGGAGATGATGACAACTTTAAGAGTCACACAGTCAAATCACAGGTGCCATATTTGTACTTTGAAGGAATATATGGGTCATACAAATATAATGGTAAACAATACCCTTCAATGTGTCAGCTAAATAATGAAAAGTTCTCTTTTAAATATTGTATGATGTCTCTTACCAAGATAGTTCAGATTTTCCAGGAAGCAGACACCAGGGAATAATTAAAATGGAAACAGATTTATTGAAACACCTATAAAAGTAAAGGGACAAGGATGATTAGACGGTTATTACTTTGAGACCACAATGCAGGTCTGATATGTGTGATGAGGAGGAGAAAGGAACAGAAGAAAGATTGTGTAGAAAGAATCTTAGACTCTGAGAAAGGTCTGGGCAGCTGATGGGGAGAGGAGACCCAGAGCAGAGATTTTCTGTTGGACGCATTAGATATGGGTCAGAAATGGCTGACTCTGGTAAGTACCCTTGCTGTGCACACTCATGGGTGAGAAGCAGCATGAAGCTTGCTGTTCTGGTATCTCCATAGCAGTAACATATATAGGGGGACTATGTCAGTTCTTCTGGGTTTGATATTTACCTAAAGTTTCTCCTCCATCACCTACCTCCTCTGCATGTCACTTTCAGCAATCCATCCACTGACTGCTTCAACATTCCTTGTCTCTACTACATTTTTCTTCACTATCAATCTCAACTAATAATGGTTCAATACAGGAAATTGCTTTCAATTTTATTTTCTGAATCCTCTCAATAAATTTATTTATTGTTATGTTTTATTTATGGTATTTATTTTAAACGTAAATTTTATATTACAGCATCATGTGTAAGTTGTAGTATTTTGAATGCAAATTTTAATGACCATATTAATTATTCAGTGATCAGAAAGCAATATTTTAAGTTCTTTGTCTTATTTCGATAGTTTGATACATATATAGATATTTTTAATTAAAAAAATTAATTTGGTATTTTGGACTTACATGGGAAATTGTCAGGAAAAAAAATGCTGTTATTATTTGTTTAAAGGTCTTAGGCAACTTGGAGTATCTCTTAAGTTTTAGGGACTTTTGACTTCAGAATATATTTCAAACTCCTGAACATCTCATCTTAAAGCCTATATCCACTTCTCCAATTAACCTGATTTACCATTTCATATCTCATATTTTATCCCGTAGTAATACTGAAGAGCTTGCAGTTACCCGAATGCCTTATTATACTTCAGATTTGCATTTCTTTAGTTATGCTGGTCTCCATGGCTAGAATGCTCCCATTAGCCTCTATCTTCCTCAAACTGGTTAAATCACACACATACTCAAACCCTTGGCTTAACTATCATTTCTCGTAGTTGGTTGCACATTCTCCTCTGTTCATGCTCCAGGGATGCCCACTATATATTTATCTTATTCCTTGGCTTTGGAAGTCAAGAACAAAGACTTATGTTCTAAAGAAGACAAAGACTGAATCAAAAAGGTAGATGTGCCACATCAGAAAAAAAACAAACTGTTTTTTGAGAAGAGAAGTTTAATTATAAAATAAATTCTGCTCACAATAATCACTATCTCTTATTGTGTTACAGTTCTGCAAATATCTTATGTAACTACAAAATGTGCTGTAACTAATGTTCTCTTTTCAATCTAAAGTGCTTATCAAATGAATTAGAGTTTATGAATCAATGTATTTATATTTCTTTCATGATAACATGACCAAACATTACTGCATGATTTGCAACTAAAGTTCATTTTTCTCTGAAAGGATTAATTATATAATCTTTTTCCCTGTAACTGATATATAAGTTAATGATGTGAACCTCCACAGTAATACTTCTAAATTAAAAGAGTCACTTGGGGATAATTGAATGCTTTTAAACTAATATTTGAGGATGAGTCTATCAATTCATATGAAATCTCTGCTGTCTATTACAATTGTTGATGAAAAAAGAAAAAATTATTAAAATGGCTTACTATAAAATTTAATGTACATTTTTATATATATGGTGTCTCCAAATGCGTAATTACAAAAGAAATTACACTTGTATTTTTCAAACCACCTACTTTTATTTTATGTATTTAATCTGCTTATCTCAATTTTTGGATAAGGTGGCAATGAATCTGACAAGGTGGATAGTGGGACTTAATCAGGCAATATGAGATGCCCTGAAGCTGTTGTATACGTGTCAGAATTGGCAAAATATCCACTTTCTACAAGCAAGAAAAAGTTGTATTTCACAGTTATGATGCAATTACACTGTTATTTCACAGCTGTCAAAAAGCATAGTCATGAAATGTGACTTTTTAAAGTATGTACTTAAAAAACTTTTTCAACATTTTAACTAAGAATATTTCAGACATCCTACAAATATTATAACTAGAAGCACCTTAAAGAGGAAATTAGCCAATAAAACCTTTTATATGACTTTCAATAGAATAAAAAATTCTGTATTCTAGATTCAGTGGGTATTACACAGCCTTATGTGTATGTATGTATAAAAAACAAAGCATATAAAGCAAGCTTAAAAATTTATAGATATGCAGTCTAACAAAGAAAAAACTAAGGATCAATCGAAAAAAGAAATAAATTTAAAACATAGTAAGGAATGTTTATTTTTTAAACCTTCTTTCATAACCATCACCCATAGTTTAGACGTAAAGTGAAAGACATATAGCAATACAACATAAAACGACACATGAAGAGATTGGTGCAAAGGGATAAATGAGTACAGTAATGAATAGAAATCAAACTGACTTTAGTACATAAAATGTATGCCACAACATCCTCTCTAATTGCTAAAAATCAACTGCAAATTAAGCTTTGAACTTCCTAAGAGACAACAGAGAGAAGAATAATTAGATCAAATATTTACATTGCCCATGATGTAAAATCTAGACCAGATTGTTAGAAGGCAGGCAATATTTCCTAAATTCTCACAGAAACAATTCCAGTGGGTTATTATGTTAGGCATTCTGCAATGGGTGGATCAATCTTCTAGAGCATACCTAAAAGGGCACTGTTGTGGTAAGCATCCTCTAAGATGGAATCAAAGTAAAAAGGGAGTAACAAAAAACATAAAAGAAGGGAGTCTAAAATTTTCCTGTTTTACCACCTTCAAAAGTATCCAATTTGTGAAAGAACTATTTACATATAAGAATAATAATAATAAATTAATGTGTAACATTTATAAAAGTATCAATAGATGAGATGTTTATAATGGACTAGTGCAATTTAGTCCACAAACAATTCCTTTTTCTAAGTCTAGTTCTGAACAGATATCACTGAAAACTTTGTCATCTTGCACCATTACCTTGAGAAGATAAGGAGAACTAACAGTGGAAAAAGAGTACTAAAGCCCAATTTCTCGCCTCGTCTCATGTTTTCCTAAGAAGCCCAGTTTTGCATTTTTTAAGAGGAAATTAGCTTGACATTTCTGAGTGTTGAAGGGATGTTCAATAAACTAACATTAGGATTTGGAAGAAAAAAGTAGACTCTGTTTTAAACAGAAATGGAGCATCATAGACCAAACCATGTTTCAAAGAACACTAATCCTGTGAGATATTATGCAGTTGTGAGACATGAAAAACTGGAGAATCACAAGTCACATTATCAAATCCATGGCTCTGTGAAATTACTGGAGGAATGAAATTTTAGTATTTTTCCAAATGTATCAATATATAACCTCAGTATTTTTAAAACTCCATGCAAAACACTACCGTTAAAACTAGAATAGATGAGACTCAGTGTGGTTAGAGAGAAACACAGCTGGAGAATGAATAAACATAAAAAATAGTGAATGATAAAATGCACTATTGAGAGAGATTCTTGCACAATTCTAGAAGTATAAAATACGCCTGAAATATTTTATTTAGCTTGATTTTTAAGCCATTTTCCAGTAAGAAACTTGTAAAATGTTTACGAAATTCTGGCCAGTTATATCATTTAAGCTCATAGTCCTTATGTACTTCATGAATAAAGATATGCACAAAATACCATAGCTGGTAATAATGTAGACCCGAAACTAGTATTCATAGAGGACTAGAGTAACAATTTGATATAATTTAAAGTAGAGTATCAGTGTTTGTTACTACCAGCTTGGGAGACTTAGGTGCCTGATTTATAATTTCTAGGTCTAGTCTTAAGAATTCCTGCTGTACTTGAAACAAATCGCTACCTTTCATTTACATTTGGGATTGTTGAGTAGATATCTGTCCTTTGCAAAAGAATGATTCTGAATTACAAAAATCCATAATTTATTAGAACATTTCTTATAATAAAACTTTTGTTAAAAGTAAAAGCAGCATAAATATATTAAACAACTATAAACATAGATAACTATTGAATTAAAATACTTGTAACAATGAGAGCAAGGAGAATGGGGAAGAGCAACTTTTGACATTTGTGTGGACACTTCACAAATTTAATTCATATATGAGTTACTGTTTGATGAACAGAAAATGTACTATTTCAGTTCTGACCTTGTTGGAATACTAAAAACAGTAAAAATGCTGTTCAAAAATGAGATTTTATACCGAACATCGACTCGTTTATTGCTGTATGCCATTTGTGTGAACCGGCTTTATAAGTTGACAGGGCTTACTTTTTTTCTCTCTCAAGTTCAATGAAAACAGTTTTCTCTCAAAATGTTTGTCACAACCTTTGGACATACAAAACCCCAGGGAGAGAAAAGTAAACATAGGTATATACACATCTATCAATCTTTTGATATTACAAACCATTCAGGCAGGGGAATAGATGTTTAGAAGACTAGCAGAGGGACACTAGTCTTTCACTTCTAGGTCACCTATACAAAGCTTACTTCCAACATGTAACATTGTGCTCAACTATTAGCAATATGTCACTGGAGAAAATATAATCCAGCAAGAAATAATAATTTTAGCAAATAACAAAACAAAATTCATTGATAAAATAACTATACTGATGGACCATATTTAAAAATATTTAATAACCATTTAACTTAAAGAACCTGCTTCTCCTCATGGACTGAACCAGATTGGCTTAGTTGGTTAACACCTGATAGTAAATCTGAGGTCCAAGCAAACTCTGAAAGAAAGTTAGTATTAATCATTTTTCCCCCACAATCTGCCTCAGTCTTGGTCAGTTGTTTAAAAGCTTTGCAACATTGTTTAGGTAGATTTAGTACTTACACAATTATTTTAATAATCAAATATAATCTTCTTACTAGCTACTCATTATCGCCATATCTATATCTTGTTTTCACTGTAACTAAACTCTTGATTGTTACCTTTTAAATTTTCTTCATGTCCTGACTATCAATAATGCCATTGCTAAGCACACTGAGGTTTGTGGTGTCTTGAATTAGTCCCTCCTCATCCCTCTCTTTCCAAACCTCTGTGAAACCTTGAAAACCAGCAGCCTTGCATTCATGGTAACTGTGAATACAAGCAACCTAGCAGCTGATGAAGGCACCAAAATGAGTTTACACCTCTCCCCAAAATTTCATCATCAGAGAATTTTCCCTATTTGACCTGTCTGGCAGCTCCCTATAAAAGTCCCATTTTTAGGACTTGTCTTTATTTAACTTGACTCAGAGCTCACTTAGGGTTAAGAGCACTAAACCTTGGCATATGTTGAAAATAATCTGCGATAATTGTTTAAAATAGCAGCTTTCTGAGGCAGTGATACCAGTTGATGCAAACAACAGCCTGGTCACAAACTTAAAATTATGACTTGAAAAATGAGACATTCATTGGTGGCTTTGAGTACTCCAAAATATTGCCGAGGATCTAAAGGCTAAACACATGGAGCAGGGCTGTGTTTGTATCTAAAGAAGACCTGAGGAGCCCTATCCCCTCACCTCAGGCTGATCCTGAGGTTCTGTACGAGCAGAAAGTGAAGGATAAGGCAGAGATGTAAACTACCAGACTATTGAAAGCATTCCCTAACAAACAAGCAGAGCCTCTTGGCAAAGAGTGGGAGACCCTTTGGTTTAAGGCATTTAATAAAATCTCTGAAAAATCATTACCTGACCACTAGGGTAAATCAAGGTGAGACTTTGGTGGCCACGGGCAACAAAAGAATACAGACTTTTAAAGAATTAGGCTGGAAAGGTCACTAAATAATCAAATAGCAGCAACACACAGAAAACAAAACAATAAAACTAACAAGGACATTGATGGGGAAGAAGGGAAGTGGGAAGAATCTAAGTTCCAGAGTTACCACATTTTACTTTTTAAATTTCCAGTTTTCAACAATAAGCAAAGTTATGAGTCATGCATAGGAAGAGGAAAACATGACTTATACACAGTGAAAAAAAGAAAAACACTATAGAAGCTGCCCATAAAGAGAAGCACATATGTTGGATTTAATTTTTTAAAATGATGTAAATCCAGTATTATAAATATGTTCAAAGAATGAAAGAAGACCATATCTAAAGAATTAAAGGAATGTATGAAAACAATATTGTACCAAATAGAGAATATCAATAAAGAGATAAAAATTACAAAAATAAACCAGGTAAAAATTCTGCAATTAAGAAGGAAAACTATAGAACTTTTTAAAAAGTTCAGTAGGAGTTCAAGTACAGGCATGAGCTGGCAGAAAAAAAGATCAGCAAACTTGAAGATAGGCCAATTGAGATAATTCAGACTGAGGAACAGAAATAAAAAAGAACAAAGAAAAATGAACAGAGCATGAAACCTGTGGAACACTATAAACATACAAATGTAGACATAATGAGGGTCCATGAAAGAGAAGAGAGAAATGAGAAATAAAAATATATAAAAATTGTCTTAGTCTGGGCTGCTATAACAAAATACCATAGACTGGGTGGCTTATAAGCAACAGAAATTTATTTTCTCACAGTTCTGGAAGCTGAAAACTTCAAGGTCAAGGCACTGGCAGATTCCATGTCTGGTGAGAATCTTTCCTAGTACATAGACATTCATCTTCTCACTGTACCTTCAACTGGTAGAATGGACAAGTGGGCTACCTGGGGTCTCTTATAAGGGCACTAATCCCATTCATGAGGGCTCTGCCCTCATGATCTAATCACCTTCCAAAGACCCCCACCTCAAAATACCATCACATTGGGGATTAGGTTTCAACACATGAATTTTGGGGGACACACATTCAGTCCACGGAAAAGATATAATGGCTGAACACTTTCCAAATTCGATGATAAACATTATCTTCACATCCAGGAAGCTTAGGAAACTCCAAGAAAGTCACATCTAGACATATCATAGTGGAAAGCCTAAGTCAAAAATAGAGTCTTAAAAATAGCAACAGAGAAACAATTAATCACATAGAATGAATCCTCAGTAAGATTAACTGCTGGTCTCTTATCAGAAGCCATAGAGACAGAAGGATGAGATATTCAAAGTACTGAAGGAAAAAGATTTTCAACTGAGATCTTAATTCAGTCAAACTATCATACTAACATGAACAGGAAATTAAGCATTCCCTGATAAACAAAAACAGAGAGAATCCATATGTCCACAGAAAAACTTGTATGTGACTATTCATAGCGATATTATTCATAGTAGCCAAAAATAGGACATAACCTAAATATTCATCAATAGGTGAATGGATAAACAAAATGGAGCAAATCCATAAAATAGGATATTATTTTTAACTAAAAGGAGTAACATAGTGATAAATACTGTAACATGGATGAAGCTTAATAACGTCATGCCCACTGAAAGAAGCCAATCGCAAAAGACCACACATGATACCATTTATGCAATGTATCCTTAATAAGGAAGCCTATAGAGACAAAAAGTAGATTAGTGGTTGTCATGGCTTAGAGTGAGAAGAGTCTCTGTTCTGACTGCTTGAGTACGGAGTTTCTTTTTGCAGTAATGAAAATATTCTAACATCAGTTGTGATGCACAACTCAATATCCTAAAAACTACTGAATTGTACACTTTAAAAGGGTAAATTTTATCATATGTGAATTATACCTCAATAAAACTATCATAGGGACTTCCCTGGTGGCGCAGTGGTTAAGAATCCGCCTGCCAATGCAGGGGACACAGGTTTGATCCCTTGTCCGGGAAGATTCCACATGCCGCAGAGCAATTAAGCCCGTGCACCACAACTACTGAAACCTGCGCACCCTAGAGCCTGCGTGCCACAACTGCTGAGACCACGCATCACAACTACTGAAGCCCGCGTGCCTAGAGCCCGCGCTCCACAAGAAAAGCCACCGCAATGAGAAGCTCACGCACCACAACAAAGAGTAGCCCCCGCTCACCTCAACTAGAGAAAGCCCTTGTGCAGCAATGAGGACCCAACGCGGCCAAAAAAGATAAAATTAAAAATAAAATAAAATAAAACTGCCATAAAAATCCTCTCTATTCCCTCCAAAAAATGTGAAATAAAGGATTTTCCAGATATTCAAAAGCTGAAAGAATTTACCACAAGCAGACCTACATATATAAATGAATATTAAATTATATCATTCAGGGAGAAGAAAAATGACACCACATGGAAATCTGGATTTATACAAAGAAATGAATACCACCAGTAGAAAATATGTGAGTAAATAGAGAATTTTTTTTTTTAATTCTAAAATTATCTTTTAAAGGTTCAAAGCAGACAAAAAAAATGTATGTGTTGTATGGTTCACAATATGTAGAGAAATAAATTACACAACAATAGTGCAAAGTCTGGCAAGGTAGATAAATAAAGATATTTTAAGGTTCACGTACTATATCTGAAGTGGTAAATTTTACTCTAAATTGACTGGACTAAGATAAGTATTTTAAATCCTAAAGCAATGACCCAAAATAATACAAGAGAAATTATGTCTATTAAGCCAATATTGAAAGCAAAATAGAATTATAAAAATCCTTGATTAATCAAAAATGCATAAACAATAGGAAAATGAGAATGAAACAGATGAGAAAAAAAGTAAAACTAATCGAAAGGTGGTAAATATAAATATACCCATATAAATAATGGCATTAAGTTTAAATGGACTAAATGTCCCAATTAAAAGGAAGAGTGTCAGATTGCATAAAAAAAAAGCAAGACCCTACTACTCAGCCCTGAATAAAGATGAAATCTTGCCATTTGTGACAACAGGGATGGACCCTGAGGGTATTATGCTAAGTGAAATAAGTCAGATGGAGAAAGACAAACACTGTATGATTTCACTCATAAATGGAATATAAAAAAACAAACAAAATAAATTAACAAACCAAACTAAACAAAAACAAACACACAGATACACAGAACAGTGTAGTGGCTACCAGAGGGGAAAGCGGGGTGTGTGTAATGGTTAAAGGGGATCAACTGTATGTTGATGACAGATGAGAATTAAATTTTTGGTGGTGAGCATAGTACAGTGGATATAGAAGTAGAAATATAATATTATATGCATGAAACTTATATAATGTTATAAACCAATGTTACCTCAATAGAAAATAAATTTAAAAAGGCAAGACCTAACTATATGCTTTCTTCAAGAAATCTATTTTAAATACAAAGATACAGATAGTTAAAAGCAAAAGGATGGAAAAAACGCAAAACTGAATTAAAAGAAAGCAGGAATGGCTATATTAAAGCAAGCCAGACATTACAGCAGATAAAGTAATGAATTAAAATTGTTACACAACAAAATTCTTGTTTTAAAGGAGGCTTTCTTCTACCCAGGGCTATAAGAATCAAATACATATAAAAGAGTCATAAATAGAAAATAAAATCATATTCAGTGTGTACATGAAAAGTAAGTAACCTAATTCTCTTCCTGAAGTATTTCTTACATTTAAAATAAACAGCAAAGTCTTAGGGTACTTTCTTGAAAAGAATTATGCCCCAATAGACGAAATGAACTTGAGTAAATTACTTCTCACTATCTCCAAAGCAGACAACCTTAATATGTTCTAATTTATTTATTTATTTATTTATTTTTGGCTGCGTTGGGTCTGCATTGCTGCACACGAGCTTTCTCTAGTTGCGGTGAACGGGGGCTACTCTTCGCTGCGGTGAGTGGCCTTCTCATTGCGGTGGCTTCTCTTGTTGCGGAGCACCGGCTCTAGGTGCGCGGGCTTCAGTACTTGTGGCATGCAGGCTCAGTAGTTGTGGCTCGCGGGCTCTAGAGCTCCGGCTCACTAGTTGTGGTGCACGGGCTTAGCTGCTCCGCAGCATGTGGTATCTTCCCTGACCAGGGCTCGAACCCGTGTCCCCTGCATTGGCAGGCGGATTCTTAACCACAGGGAAGTCCAATATGTTCTAATTTTATAACACAACTTGTGTTGTTGTGATTCTGGCTGTTTTCACTCTAGTGAAGAGAAAATTATAGGGCAGTATGCATTCAGAGCAAAGGCCTGGATCTGAAGTAATCCAGGCCAGAGTTTTAATTCCGGCTATACAATGTACTTGTTTAGGCAGATTACTAAACCCTTCTGATATTTCCTAGTATTATAGTTAGGATTATAGATACTAAATAATTAGCAAAACATTTGGGAAATGGTTAGAATAAATGAATAGTAACTAGTATTATGTCATAAAGCATTGGAAAATTGGGATTTAATGTCTAAGGTACAATACCTGCACACAAAAAGACCTTTATTACTGTATTGCATACTGTAAATGTATTTTCCTCTTTTATACATAAATATCAAGCATTTATTAATAAGCTTTAAAGGGATAGTTCAATAAACATCACATTTTATGAAGTGAATTATTTTGTATTCTGTCATACATGATTATAACAGAAGGTAATAAATATCTTTTAAAAAATCTATTATTGCAGGTTTTTAGCTAAGAGGGCTGAAGGCGTAATGGAATATTGGCAATGAACCATATGATTATTTCTCTTATCACCTATATTATTATTTTAAATATTTTTAATTCTATGACCATAAAAAATTCTAAATTAGCTAATTCTAAAACATATAATTAGGCTGTATGTGCTATCTCTTTGTTTCCAGTCATTTAAAGAACCATAGATGATTTAAAAATTAACCATAGGAACTGCCTGTCCTTTTTAGACTTGTAGGAATACTTAAATATTATCCTCTCAGCATCTTCTAAATCTCAAAGTTGGTGGCGCATTTTGAAATGAATAGCAAGATACTATGACAACAATCCTCTCAAATACTCATTATTAAGAAAATAATACAATTTATTCTGAATTTTCCCCTTCAGGGTGCAATAAAACTGCCAGTGATCTCAATTATAATTAGATATAGTGAATTAATGCAAAGTTCCTGTCAAGATTTTAGCTTTGTGACTATAGAATATTGTGTCAGTTTAGTTGCATTTGAAAAGTGTTAAGTGGATATTTAAATCTGAAGTAATTTGGTTTTACTCTTATTGTGCTTATCTTAAAATGTTAGGTTCACCTAAAACCCAATGGGTAAACTAGGCCTTAAAATTAAATCATATTGTGTTATTTAGCCATAATACTAGGAGTGTACCTTAGAAGCCTAGGGATGAAATGAAATTCCTACATCATTAAGATGCCCTGTAATTCCATATATAATGTGTGAATTCCTTCACTTTATCCAAGGTGTTTCTTACTGTTGTAATGAGCAATAGGCAACATATAAATGTACCTTCCCACAGATGTTCCTAACTCACTGAGGTGAAAAAAAGAACAAGGGAAAAACAAACAAACAAACAAACAAACATTTTCTGGTTAACCTGATTAAAAGGAGCTTATTGTAAGTATATATGGAGATATAAAAAAAATACGGAAATATTCTCAATAGTCTTGTTGAGAATTAGGAAATAATTCACAGTCATTCAGAGGACATAATAGATTTGTAGCCTAACAGCAGTTCTGGTTATTTAATGGTGAATTTTATAGTTTTCTATATGTTGTGTCAAGATTCTAGACATCCATTCTCATCTTTTCTTTGTACTAGATGTTACCTGGGTTCAGATCCTAGTTCCACCACTTACTATGTAAGCTTGATGAAGTTATTTAAGCTATACTTTAGTGATATCTGGAATAATAAGAAATAATAATACTGAGTTCATGGGATTCATTTAAAATGTATTAATTATCTATTGTTTTGTAATAAATTACTATAAATTTAGCAGGTTAAAACAACATATATTTATTATCTGGTAGTTTCTGTAAGTCAGGAGTCTGGACATAGATCTTATGTTTAGGATCACATAGGCTACAGTCAAGATTTTGGCCTGGCTGCATTCATTTCTGGAGTTTGATGCCCTCTTCAAAGCTCATGTGATGGTTAGTTGAATTCACTGCCTTATGTTTGTGAGACTGAAGTCCTTGTTTTCTTGCTGACTGTCATCCTAGAACTGTTCTCAGTTATTGGAAGCTCTCTCACAGGCCCTCTGATAATATGATAACTTACTTCTTCAAGGCTAGCTGGAGAATCTTTTATTCCTGTCTGCTAAGATGGAATCTTATCCAAGTTAAAATAGTCACAGGAGTACTATTCCATCACTTTTGCCATATTCTATTGGCTAGTTGTAAATCACAGGATCTGCCCATCATAAAGGGAAGGAGACTATATAAACATTGACTCACTGAGGGATTACCTTAGAGTGTGTCTAACATATGTGGATTAATTTAACTAATACAGGTAAAAGCTTATAATCCTGTTTGGCAAAAAGCACGTTCTCAATAATTCTAGCTCTTAGCTACTACTGCTGCTGTTAACTAGTAAAATTTTCTACTCTCTGTAATACGCCTCTGATCGCTTTATGAATTCAGTTCCTTCAACTGTTAGGCTGCCTTAAAAGTCTCCTTATGGTCTTCTCTCTAAGAGTTTCTCGTTTTCTGGGCCAGTGGTCACTGGCTCTTTCTTTATGCATCTAAACTGTTATCACAAAGTGATGATGACTGATGAAGAGACACCAACTGAGAGATAAATTAAACAAGTGTCTTTAATAGGAGTAAAATGTACAACAATTTATCTTATGAACAGGGAGACTGTACAGCACAGTGAACACAACAGCACACTCCCAGCTTATGATGTCATTCTCTCATGATGTCATGCATCCCCCCAGAAGTAAAATGTCAATTTTACAGGTTCATAAAAGTGAACACCTAGTCAGGTCCTTTGACTGGTGGAGTGAAAAGAGAGGGTAAAACCTCTGTGGCCACTCCCAGATGAGTAAGGGCATAGAGCAATTCCAGCCAATGTCTGCCTGCTCAGTCATACATCAATTATAGTAATTCAATGTCAATATATCTTTCTCTAGGAATATTTATATCCATCACCCTTATCAGTGTGGTTACTTGTCTGTGCAAGTACTGGTACTATTCTAAGCAAGTATTTTAGGCTATATTGGATTGTAGGTGACTGGCCCAGTGGTTTTCCCTGAGGTTCCTTCATAATTAGGATTAAGTCTCATGTTCCCCTGAAATCCAACACTCAAATACATCTCTTGGCTTGCAATTTCCCATAGTCACCATATTAATTCATCAGCTTTTTTCTTTATAAGCCTTCTACAATAATGACATTATCCCTGATAACATCCCAAACACTTTTTATTACTATGTCAATGCCTACATGAAATATCCAATGGGGTAATTAGTTTGGAAAAAACAGTACTAGGTAAATAAACTGTAGTTTTCTATTCTCTTTGAGAGAGAGTTTCATATTGTTTAATAAACTGAACAATTTGTTCTTCACCTTTTTGTAAGAACATGTATTGCTTTTAGCAAGTAGATTGATTTGCTGATTGGTGACTATCTTCAATCACGTGTAACTTGGACAGTTGTTTTCTACATTTTGGAAAGCTAGGGTTTATCATTTCAAGTTATTGATGTAAACCAGTTACACAGTCAATATTATCAAAATCGTTATTTCACATGTACTCGTGTCCTATAATACACCCATAATTATAACACTATCAGTATAATTCAACATATAAGTAATTTGTTCACACCAAGAGTTGGTCATTATTAAAGATATTTCCTTTCCAGAAATATCCTCTTTTTTGACCCCTGTACCAGGTAGAAAGAGGATTATGCACAAGGGACCAAGTTTCAGTGATTATATTCCAAAAAACTTTCTGGGGTCATAACCACTGACTGATTTCTGTAAAGAAATTAGTTGCAAAGTAGCATTCATTAATTACAGATCACTGATTGCCCACAGGCATTAGCCTCTGATCTTCTACAATCTGTATTATTCCTACTAATTGAATATTGAACATAAATATTTATTCAGGCTATTGAAACTGCAAGGAAGCTGTACAGTAAGCTACACTTTCATTTTATATTTTCAAGTAGGCTGAACTCCATATCTTTTTCATAAATTTTTCTTTTAGCTTGGTATTCTAGGATTTCATAGTACACAATTCTGATTCCATTTCTGTTAACATAATGAAAATCCCTCCCTGAGTGAATAACCACGATTTTGTTTTTAAGGCCCTGCTGTGCAGCATGTGGGATCTTAGTTCCCCAACCAGGGATCAAACCTGGGCCCCCTGCATTGGGAGCGTGGTGTCTTAACCACTGGACCGCCAGGGAAGTCCCCAACCATGATTATTTTCATGTTTGAGTTCTAGCCAAGTAGCACCAAAATTTGAGGTTATAATTAGACTAGATTTATAAACCTCCCTCTCCTCATCACGGAACTCGATTTCTGAATAGAAAATCTTCTCAAGCCTCTCTTTGCCTTATAACATTTTTCTCCTACCGACTACTTTATTTTCAGATATATTATATATAACTTGTTGAGATTACCCAGGCCAGTTAAAATGACACCCAGATTTTATTTCCTATGATCACCTGATCAATGATTTTTAAATCTTAATAAGTGTTTTTCCCATAAATCATATTAACTCAGAACCTACCAAAACTATTTCAATCACTAGCACTTCTTCCCATAGGAGTAGACAGATCTCATCCACATCGTCTATGTAAACCTTGGTCCAATAGGACTACAAAAACTTTCACAATTCCTGTCTCTATGTCATAGGACTTTGGATAATCCCTTCTTTCTGTGTTCAGTTTTTTTTCCGACCAAGTGACTAAGAAGTTATACCATTTGCGGATGATTAATTTCAGTGAACACACAAACATAGCCAAACAGACAGCATCTAGTTTGACCTTTTAAGCAGACTTACTTTCTCTTTGCTCAACTTTATTTCTGTCCTTTTTTAACACTTTATTGGAGTATAATTGCTTTACAATGGTGTGTTAGTTTCTGCTTTATAACAAAGTGAATCAGTTATACATATACATATGTCCCCATATCTCTTCCTTCTTGCATCTCCCTCCCTCCCACCCCTCTACGTGGTCACAAAGCACCGAGCTGATCTCCCTGTGCTATGCGGCGGCTTCCCACTAGCTATCTATTTTATGTTTGGTAGTGTATATATGCCCATGCCACTCTCTCACTTTGTCCCAGCTTACCCCTCCCCCTCCCCGTATCCTCAAGTCCATTCTCTAGTAGGTCTGCATCTTTATTCCCATCTTGCCCCTAGGTTCTTCATGACCATTTTTTTTTTTTAGATTCCATATATATGTGTTAGCATATGGTATTTGTTTTTCTCTTTCTGACTTATTTCCCTTTGAATGACAGTCTCTAGGTCCATCCACCTCACAACAAATAACTCAGTTTCATTCCTTTTTATGGCCGAGTAATATTCCATTGTATATATGTTCTACATCTACTTTATCCATTCATCTGTTGAGGGACACTTAGGTTGCTTCCATGTCCTGGCTATTGTAAATAGAGTTGCAATGAACATTATGGTACATGATTCTTTTTGAATTATGGTTTTCTCAGGGTATATGTCCAGTAGTGGGATTGCTGGGTCGTATGGTAGTTCTACTTTTAGTTTTTTAAGGAACCTCCATACTGTTCTCCATAGTGGCTGTATCAATTTACATTCCCACCAACAGTGCAAGAGGGTTCCCTTTTCTCCACACCCTCTCCAGCATTTATTGTTTGTAGAGTTTTTGATGATGGCCATTCTGACCGGTGTGAGATGATACCTCATTGTAGTTTTGATTTGCATTTCTGTAATGATTAATGATGTTGAGCATTCTTTCATGTGTTTGTTGGCAATCTGTATATCTTCTTTGGAGAAAAGTCTCTTTAGGTCTTCTGCCCATTTTTGGATTGGGTGGTTTGTTTTTTCGATATTGAGCTGCATAAGCTGCTTGTAAATTTTGGAGATTAATCCTTTCTCAGTTGCTTCATTTGCAAATATTTTCTCCCATTCTGAGTGTTGTCTTTTCATCTTGTTTATGGTTTCCTTTGCTATGCAAAAGCTTTTAAGTTTCATTAGGTCCCATTTGTTTATTTTTGTTTTTATTTCCATTTCTCTAGGAGGTGGGTCAAAAGGATCTTGCTGTGATTTATGTCATAGAGTGTTCTGCCTATGTTTTCCTCTAAGAGTTTGATGGTGTCTGGCCTTCCGTTTAGGTGTTTAATCCATTTTGAGTTTATTTTTGTGTATGGTGTTAGGAAATGTTCTAATTTCATTCTTTTACATGTAGCTCTCCAGTTTTCCCAGCACCACTTATTGAAGAGGCTGTCTTTTCTCCACTGTATATTCTTGCCTCCTTTATCAAAGTTAAGGTGACCATATGTCTGTGGGTTTATCTCTGGGCTTATCTCTGGGCTTTCTATCATGTTTCATTGATCTATATTTCTGTTTCTGTACCAGTACCATACTGTCTTCATTACTGTAGCTTTGTAGTATAGTCTGAAGTCAGGGAGCCTGATTTCTCCAGCTCCATTTTTCGTTCTCAAGATTGCTTTGGCTATTCAGGGTCTTTTGTGTTTCCATACAAATTGTGAAATTTTTTGTTCTAGCTCTGTGAAAAATGCCAGTGGTAGTTTGATAGGGATTGCATTGAATCTGTAGATTGCTTTGGGTAGTAGTCATTTTCACAGTGTTGATTCTTCCAATCCAAGAACATGGTATATCTCTCTATCTATTTATATCATCTTTAATTTCTTTCATCAGTGTCATAATTTTCTGCATACAGGTCTTTTGTCTCCTTAGGTAGGTTTATTCCTAGATATTTTATTCTTTTTGTTGCAATGGTAAATGGGAGTGTTTTCTTAATTTCACTTTCAGATTTTTCATCATTAGTGTATAGGAATGCAAGAGATTTCTGTGCATTAATTTTGTATCCTGCTACTTTACCAAATTCATTGATTAGCTCTCATAGTTTTTTGGTAGCATCTTCAGGATTCTCTATGTATAGTATCATGTCATCTGCAAACAATGACAGCTTTACTTCTTCTTTTCCAATTTGGATTACTTTTATTTCTTTTTCTTCTCTGATTGCTGTGGCTAAAACTTCCAAAACTATGTTGAATAACAGTGGTGAGAGTGGGCAACCTTGTCTTGCTCCAGATCTTAGTGGAAATGGTTTCAGTTTTTCACCATTGAGGATGATGTTGGCTGTGGGTGTGTCATATATGGCCTTTATTATGTTGAGGAAAGTTCCCTTTATGCCTACTTTCTGGAGGGTTTTTATCATAAATGGGTGTTGAATTTTGTGAAAAGCTTTCTCTGCATGTATTGAGATGATCATATGGTTTTCTCCTTCAATTTGTTAATATGGTGTATCACGTTGAGTGATTTGCGTATATTGAAGAATCCTTGCATTCCTGGGATAAACCCCACTTGATCATAGTGTATGATCCTTTCAATGTGCTGTTGGATTCTGCTTGCTAGTATTTTGTTGAGGATTTTTGCATCTATGTTCATCAGTGATATTGGCCTGTAGTTTTCTTTCTTTGTGACATCTTTGTCTGGTTTTGCTATCAGGGTGATGGTGGCCTCCTAGAATGAGTTTGGGAGTGTTCCTCCCTCTGCCATATTTTGGAAGAGTTTGAGAAGGATAGTGTTAGCTCCTCTCTAAATGTTTGATAGAATTTGCCTGTGAAGCCATCTGGTCCTGGGCTTTTCTTTGTTGGAAGATTTTTAATCACAGTTTCAATTTCAGTGCTTGTCATTGGTCTGCTCATATTTTCTATTTCTTCCTGTTTCAGTCTCAGAAGGTTTTGCATTTCTAAGAATTTGTCCATTTCCTCCAGGTTGTCTATTTTATTGGCATAGAGTTGCTTGTAGTAATCTCTCATGATCCTTTGTATTTCTGCAGTGTCAGTTATTACTTCTCCTTCTTCATTTCTAATTCTATTGATTTGAGTCTTCTCCCTTTTTTCCTTTACAATGGTTATATCTTCTTCTTGGATTGATCCCTTGATCATTATGTAGTGTCTTTCTTTGTCTCTTGTAATAGTCTTTGTTTTAAAGTCTGTTTTGTCTGATATGAGAATTGCTGCTCCAGCTTTCTTTTGATTTCCATTTGCATGGAATATCTTTCTCCATCCCCTCACTTCCAGTCTGTATGTGTCCCTAGGTCTGAAGTGGGTCTCTTGTAGACAGCATATATACAGGTCTTGTTTTTGTATCCATTCAGCCAATCTATGTCTTTTGGTTGGAGCATTTAATCCATTTACATTTAAGGTAATTATCGATATGTATGTTCCTATTACTATTTTTTTTAATTGTTTTGGGTTTATTATTGTAGGTCTTTTCCTACCCTTGTGTTTCTTGCCTAGAGAAGTTCCTTCAGCATTTGTTGTAAAGCTGGTTTGGTGGTGCTGGATTCTCTTAGCTTTTGCTTGTCTGTAAAGGTTTTGATTTCTCCATGGAATCTGAATGAGATCCTTGCCAGGTAGAGTAATCTTGGTTGTAGTTTTTTGTCCTTCATCCCTTTAAATATGTCCTGCCCCTCCCTTCTGGCTTGCAGAGTTTCTGCTGAAAGGTCAGCTGTTAACCTTATGGGGATTCCCTTATGTTTTATTCGTTGTTTTTCCTTTGCTGCTTTTAATATTTGTTTTTTCTATTTAATTTTTGATAGTTTGATTAATATGTGTCTTGACGTGTTTCTCTTTGGATTCATCCTGTATGGGACTCTCTGTGCTTCCTGGACTTGATTAACTATTTCCTTTCCCATATTAGGGAAGTTTTCAACTATAATCTCTTCAAATATTTTCTCAGTCCCTTTCTTTTTCTCATCTTCTTCTGGGACCCCTATAATTCGAATGTTGGTGCATTTAATGTTGCCCCAGAGGTCTCTGAGACTGTCCTCAATTCTTTTCATTCTTTTTTCTTTATTCTGCTCTGCAGTAGTTATTTTCACTATTTTATCTTCAAGGTCACATATCCGTTCTTCTGCCTTAGTTATTCTGTTACTGATCCCTTCTAGAGAATTTTTAATTTCATTTATTGTGTTGTTCATCACTGTTTGTTTGCTCTTTTTTCTGTCCTTTTTTTCATGAATTATCTTATTGCTTCTAGCTATAAACTCCTTACATTTTGCTTTGAATCTGACAAGGAATCAAATGCAGGGAATGACTGCGTTTACTATGGCAGGAATTAAATATCAGGAGGAAACGAAAATGGGCTCTTAAGGCATGTAGTAGCCTCTTGGTTCATGGCTTCAGTATTCTCCTGAAAATGCCAATTCAATTTAATTAGAGAGCTTTGTTGATCAGCAATTTCCTTATGAGAAAGCCTTCTGATATCACCCAAGACATTTGCTGATATCCCTCAAGTGATGTTAGCACACGCAGAGTCCCTGTTATGAACTGACTGTTGTTTTACTTAAAAATTCATATGTTAAAGCACTAACCCCCAGTGTGACGGCATTTAGAGAGGGGGCCTTTAGGAGGTAAGTAGGGTTAGATGAGGTCATGAAGGTGGGGTCCTTATGATGGTATTAGTATCCTTAAAAGAAGAGAACCAGATAGCTTGCTCGTTTTCTTTTGCAGTGAGGAAAGGCCATGTGAGAACACACAGAGAAGGAAGCCACCTGCAAGCCATGAAGAGAACACTCAACCAGAACCAGATTGACCAGAATCTTGATCTTAGACTTCCCAACCTCCAGAACTGTAAGAAATAACTTTCTATCACTTAAGCTATCATGCCTATGGCATTTTTGTTACTGCAACCTGAAATGACTAACAGAGTTTCCCAAAATAGTTCATAAATATACTTTGGGATTTTCCAAAATCCAAATAGACCCAGTAAGCATTGAAGTAGTCCAAAAAGCAAAAATAAATTACTAGAGCCAATTATACCTCAATAAAACTGGAAAACATAAAATAAAAATAACTAAAAACAAATTTTAAAAAATGAATAAATTACTAGATGTTTCTGGCAACTCCAACCTAAATAATCTTTTTTCCCTTTTATTATTTAAGCTGTTGAATCTTCATATAATTATAAGCCAATTCTACTCAGTCTTTTGAGCTTCCATCAGTTTTAAAACAATTTTTTCAGGAATTTAAGAATTCTTATATTGTCAATGTAGTTGAGTACCTTTCATGATACAATCATTGAATCTAAGCCATCTGGCACCAGTTCATTACAGTAGGTAGCCCTGAAGCAACATCATGAAAAATTATTGCATACCTAACCATGTAAAGGCAAAATGGGGTTTGAACAATTAAAAAAGAAAAGACTGTTTCTGTGTTTTCATCTCCTTTGTGCCTTTGCTCAACTTTTACTTATATTTGCTGGTCAAGTCTTAGAATGTTAATTGTTCAAGGCAATGTCTACAAACACACAAATGAAATCTTGAATGAAACTACTGAAATTTCACACTGTTTATAATTGAATTACAGTTAGTAGACATACATTTTTTATCTTGTTTGCCAGAAGCCATTTTTTCTCCCAAACTTCTAATAAGATTACTTCACTTCCTTGTTTTTAGAAAACAATTTGTCCACCTACTACAGTCATAAATCTAGTAGGTGGTCACCAATTACAGTACCTCATTGCTCTCCTCACCGTTGATTCTTCAAGGGTTTAACCATTGTGTAAGATACTTTTGTGTGTGTGTGTGTGTGTGTGTGTGTAAGATACTTTTGACTGACATATCCAACTATTTCAACTTTTTTCTATGTTACCTGTCTTTACTTTAGGGGTGAAAAAAGTTATATAACTTTTTTTAAATTGAAAAATCCTATGAAGGTCAAATTTTATAGGTATTTTACTTGTCAATTTTGGTAGATTATTATATTAGAGCCAGTTAGGATGCATATAGCACATAGATGAAGTGTTTGATTTTGGTGGTTATAGGAGTCTCTCAGTAGATATGGCAAATGGCTGAGAAGTGCCAGAATTTTAAAAATGATACTGAAAGGGTCGATTTGGTTTAATTAGAGGCAAGTAGATATTAAACTCCCTCTATTTTAAGATTTTATTTTTGGCCATTCATTCATTGTATTTGTTCTGTCAACAGATATTAATGGAGCATCTACTTTCTGCAAAGCATTGTATTAGGATACATGCTAAGTAAGACAGATAAGCAACCTTTACCAAGTGTTTGCTAGGTATCAGACTATTCTAAACGCTTTTCATATGTCAGTAAAGTCAATTGTCACACAATTCTATGAGTTAGGTAAAAATTTTGTCCCTATTTCACAGATTGGGAAATTGATGAAGAGTTTAAATTTACTGCATCAAGTAACAAGTGAAGGAAGCATGATTAATACCTAAGAAATCTGACTACAGAAACTACACATAAACATGAACAATGTTTTATAATGAATAACTACTAAGACCATATTAATGTACTTTCTCCTTGAGCACATTGCGTATTATGAAAATGTGTTTTTCTCTAAGGCCTAAAGCCATATTCTACTTTATTTCTGTGCTGTAGCCATACCACTATTATAACATTCATTATGTGAGATTTGATTATTGATTTTCTTTTTCCAGATCTTCATGGTAAACTCTTTGAGAGCCCTAAAATTCTCCCCAACACAGTGCAAGATGACATAAGACTATGGAGAAGAGTATTTTGCAGATAAAAATATTATAAAGAAAAAACAATTTGAATATCTCAAGAATCACTTTGGCCCTGTTTGTCTAGATGGAGTTCCAATCTCTTCACCTTTTGATCTACTCTGCTTTCTACTGCTCAGTGTCATCCACCAAAATTATTTTGTTTTACTCAGTATACAATGATATTTTGGTTTCTTATAAAAATTCATCTGATAATGAAAGGGAAATGTCAAAACAACTAAAGTAGACATTGTTTCTATGTATCAATTTACATTTTATATCAAGCAATACATTCCTCAGTTTAATACTAATTCTATTTCATCACAAGACTCAAAGGATCATCTAAAGCAGGTAAATTTGAAAATAGCTGTCAATAAGAGCAGTTTGTAGTAGCATTTTATATTACTGTTTTGGGGCCATTGTTGATGGACAGAGGGCAAATCTTTTGTGGGGATTATGAAGACAATTTGGGTGAAACAAAAAGAGAGGAAATAAAAAAGTCAACCTATCAAAAATTTAGGAAAATACAAATGGATGAAGCCAGAATCATATCAATAATATATTTATTTGATTTGATGAAATAGAAGATTTAAAAAGGATTTCAGTTTTTGAACATCAAAACGTACCTATTCCTAGATCACTTAGTGCAATGGACTGAATATCTGTGTTCCCCCCCAAATTCATATGTTGAAATCCTAACTCCCAATGTGATAGTATTAGGAGGTAGGACCTTTGGAAGGTAATTCAGTTATGAAGGTGGGGACCTCATGAATGAGATTAGTGCCCTTATAAAATAGACTCCACAGATCTCTTTTGCTTTTCCCCTACCTTGTGAAGATAAAACAAGAGGGCCGCAGGACAGGAATAAAGACATAGAGAATGGACTGGAGGACACGGGGAGGGGGAAGGGTAAGCTGGGATGAAGTGAGAGAGTGTCAGGGACATATATACACTACCAAATGTAAAATAGATAGCTAGCGGGAATCAGCCACATAGCACAGGGAGATCAGCTATGTGCTTTGTGACCACTTAGAGGGGTGGGGTAGGGAGGGTGGGAGGGAGATGCAAGAGGGAGGGGATATGGGGATATATATATACATATAACTGATTCAGTTTGTTATACAGCAGAAACTAACACAACATTGTAAAGCAATTATACTCCAATAATGATGTTAAAAAACAAAACAAACGACAAAAAAACACGAGGGCCACGTGCAAACCAGGAAGCAGTATCTCAACAGACACTAGATCTGCCAGCACCTTGATCTTGAACTTCCCAGTCTTCAGAACTGTGAGAAATAAATGTTTGTTGTGTAAGCGACACGGTCCACAGTGGGTGGTTTTTTTGTTATAGCAGATTAAACTAAGATACACAGAATGATTTTATTATCATTTGGCATAAAGGTGCTCATAATATATGTCTGTACATTATTTGCTCATTTAAAAGTTCTCAACACATCTGGGGAAAATCAACTAAATAAGATTGCATAACAGGAATCCAATAGCTGTTAATTTTTCCAATTGTTTAATTTTAGTTTCGACTGGAATCAATAGCTCAAAAATTTCTAACACTAAAACAGAAAATTTAGCAACATCAAGACTATAAAAATTATTTGATCACTTTTCTCCTCTAACTGGCTTCCTGTGCTGACAAGTAGATCAACTAGTGATAGACCCTGACAGATATATTATATATTCTGACATTCTATTCAATATATTGTAGTTATATAGTTTTATACATATATATAATATATAATATATATATTCAACATATTATATTTTTATAGTTATATATATTATGGTTATAATTATTTTTTCAAATATATGTCATTTATGGTTAACCCATTTTTGTTTAGCCCTGATCCATTTTGTCTCATTTTGATTATTCAAAAAGATAGTTTTACTCACTTCACATGAAAGTATTTTATATTCCACTAGGACTTGTTTGAATAACCACTACTCACCATTTATTCTCAAGTTAAACCCACTAACAGTATGACTAACTATAGAAATAAACACTGGAGTAATTCTGATTGAATAAAGCTTATATAGAAACATGTCAAACTTATAAGAGGTCCTAAAATAAATGGAGAGTTATCTCAAACTGCCTATAACACTAAGTTTCAAGAAATCTAAGGTGAAACACTGATCTCTGCTAGAAACGTACGAAGAGAGAGAATGGCAGAAGTGATTTTGATTCCTTTCCTCTGGCTGACTGAAGAAACAGAACAGAGAAGTATTACAAAACTATATAGGCAACCATGCTTAGCTGGGTATAGGATTGCTATGATAAAGTCAGAAAGACAGGCAGGTAATCAGCAAATCAGCAGAAAATGGGGAAAGCAAAAGGAAACACATTACCCTCACAAAAAAGGAGAATAATTTGTAACTCAAAGATATCCTTGATCGGTGAGGGAAGTTAATATTTAAATAAAGAGAAATTATTAGTTTCAATAATATATAAATAAGGAAAATTGCCAGTGGTTCTCCATATGGTCTTTGGAATATTTTGCATATTTTAAATTAAAGACAATTTTGATAAAATAATATGTATTCAGTCAATAAAAGATCCTGTCAACAAGAACTTGTTTGGATCGATCAGGAAGAACATATCTTGTTTTACAAGCTACTTAAGAATACAAGAATAAAATGGGAATGACAAAAAAAGTATATAGTTCCATTATTATTGTGACTCAAAAAAGAGGGATATTTGATATGTAGATGAGAAATAAGTGTTGTGAAAAAAGTGATGTGAGATTATATAGACAAGAATTTGAGATATGGATGAGAAGAGATTTGCTCAATCTGTAAATTAAGGAATATCTTGGGTGTTAGTTTCTTATGCCGTTTCTCTTGCTGGTATGCTCATGACCAAATGTACATCAATATACTTTGCCTCATCAGCCTTGCTCATTGACAAAACTTCATAGAAAGACACTCTAAAGGTAGAGAGTTAGAGAGCTATGAACAAGTTAGGAGGATAGCTAATTCAATAATAGTGAAATGGTTGTGCTTAGAATATAACATGATAAAATAATATTCTGAGTGTTGCAACCTCAGGTATTTGCTCCCCCACCCCCAAAAAAACAGAGGATTTTACAAATTAAGTTGAAATTAATAGTGTTGCTGTAGGACATCTATCAATATAAAGGTGTCAGGAGACCTGGTTATGCCAGTTACTGCAAATTTGACATTAGGGACATTATTCAAACTTTTCACATTCAGCCTCATGTTTTTTTTTGTTTTTTTGTCTTTTTTTAAATTTCTCTCCCTTTTCACCTTAGATGACATTGCTCATCACATCATTGTTGGTTTGGTAACACTACACATTTTTTAATGTTTTTAAATGTATGTGTAGTATATGTATATCTATAACTCTATATCTATGTCTATATCTGTGAGATACCACACACCCACTAGAATGGCTATAATCAAAAATACAGAACATAACATGTTGATGAGGATGTGGAAAAATTGGAACCTTCATGCATAGCTGCTAGGAATGTAAAACGGTGCAGGAGCTTTGAAAATTGCTTTGGTAGTCTTCAAAAAGTTCATGTAACATTATCATATGACCCAGCAATTGTACTTCTAAGTATCAACCATTGAAATGTAAGCCTGTGTGTACTAAAAAAATATACACAAGAATGTTCATAGCCTTGTTCTTGCAACCCAAAGTTTATCAACTGTAGAATGAATGGATTATGTAACATATTTATTATCAATGAAAATGAATGAATGATATACAAAAGTGAGATTTAATCTCACTTATGTAATATCTAGGAATGTAAGTAAGTAGACACAAATTTTTCAGTTTAATTAAAAATACATGCAAATCTAACCTATGGTATTAGAAGTCCTGATCTGTAATTAAGTTTACAAAGAAGGGAGCACGGATAGGAAATTCTCACATGCTAATTGTGTTCTATATCTTGAGTTGGGTGGTGCTTACACAATCAATGAGCTAACCAGTTATGATTTCTGCATTCTCTGTGTCTTGTACCTCAATATAAATATTTTTAAAATGCAAGTCACCAAATAATATAAACATGTGATCCTATATATGTGAATAATTACCAAAAACATATTCATAAATTATTTATATAATACATGCTATTAATATGTTATGTATTCATAACTTATGAATGTATCACATATATATGATATAGCAAATATAGATATTTATTATTTAAAATACAAAGAAAAAGTCTAATTGGATCAAACACAGTCTTTAGCAGTGCTTGACTGTGTATTGGCCTGAGATGGGGGATACAAACAGAGATTTACAGTTTACTCCTGAAACATTACATTTTTATTTTACTGAGTTCACTCATGTGTTACTTATAAAATGTTTCAATGCAAAATTATAAGCAACATTAAATACATTTTTTCTCATTAATGTTTTTAGAATTATAAAGTTTAAATCATCTCAATGTAACCTGGGGCCATTATTGAGGAAATGCTCTGTGGTAAAAATCAGTCACCTGTGTCAAGGCATTTTCAGAAAATGAATAACATTCAGCAAGCAATAAAGTGAAATCTTGGTAATAATTTCTTTTTTTTTTTTGGAGTATAATTGCTTTACAATGGTGTGTTAGTTTCTGCTTTATAACAAAGTGAATCAGTTATACATATACATATGTTCCCATATCTCTTCCCTCTTGCATCTCCCTCCCTCCCACCCTCCCTATCCCACCCCTCTAGGTGGTCACAAAGCACCGAGCTGACCTCCCTGTGCTATGTGGTTGGTAATAATTTCTATTCCTACCCTCTGTACCTCCTTAAATCTGCAAACTGTAAAATCTCAGCAAGTTTTTAAGGTATTCAGGGCTGTGCAATTACATGGAAGACGTTCTCTCATAAATACATTTTAAAATTTTACAATTCAATATTTTATGATCCTACACCAAACCTATATGGCAGATACTTTCTACATTTCATTCTTCTTGACAGCAGTGGCCTTTTACACTTATTTTCAAAAGTGAAATCTAACCACATCAGAATGTTCAGAACAATATTGTTCAGCGGGATTCTAGTTATTTTTTTCTACTCAAAATAGGTAATGCCTATGCCTAACATGGTCCCTGGCACTATTCTGCAATTATCAGAATTTCCCAAAGAAAAGTATTCCTGTTTTTCTATCTATATATTTGGTCATGTCCCAATCAGTTTTACTTAAAACTACTACATGGATAACAATAATCTTTGGAGTCTCATGAGGTTAGTTTAAAAGCAAGATTGAAGATGAAAAATAGTATTTCTTTTGACTGAGGCCAGCATTATTTCTAGGGTTTACCTGCAAAATAATTGAGATAATAGGAGAAATTCCATCAAGGCCATTAAGATTACTTTCAATTAAGAAAAAAGTGAGAGTGGGCAATATTCGACCAAAATCTATTTGCCAAGCAGCACTGGCAAGAAATGTGGTAAATGGTTATGGTTAGAAATCAGAGTAAGTGGGTTTTCATCTGAGTAAATTACTATTTTGGTGTTCTTACACATTGCCTGGCATAAAAAAAATCACCTAATTTATTCAATAAATTTTCATTGTCATGTATTATAGTCTAGATATATAATAAAGATTTATGGGAAGAAGGTGGGTAATGTTGGATGACTACTTAGAAATATGAAAATATGACTGTGAAGCATACTTTCTATGAGATCTCAAAGTTCCAGAAATAACTATTATAATTCAATCTGAAAACTGGTCAGTCACTCAAGGTAGTATAAATAGACCACAAATACTCTTGAAAAGGGGGATTAACCAAGATGGTGGAGTAGAAGGACGTGCTCTCACTCCCTCTTGCGAGAGCACCAGAATCACAACTGGCTGCTGGACAATCATCGACAGGAAGACACTGGACTTCACCAAGGAGGATACCCCACGTCCAAGGACAGAGGAGAAGCCACAGTGAGACGGTAGGAGGGGCGCAATCAGAGTAAAATCAAATCCCATAACTGCTGGGTGGGTGACTCACAGACTGGCGAGCACTTATACCACAGAAGTCCACCCACTGGAGTGAAAGTTCTGAGCCCCACGTCAGGCTTCCCAACCTGGGGGTCCGGCAACGGGAGGAGGAATTCATAGAGCATCAGACTTTGAAGCCTAGTGGGAATTGATTGCAGGACTTCGACAGGACTGGGGGAAACAGAGAACCCACTCTTGGAGGGCGTACACAAAATAGTGTGTGCATCGGGACCCAGGGGAAGGAGCAGTGACCCTGGGGGAGACTGAACCAGACATACCTGCTGGTGTTGGGGGGTCTCCTGCAGAGGCGGGGGCTGGCTCTGTTTCACCGTGGGGACAAGGACACTGGCAGCGGAGGTTCTGGGAAGTACTCCTTGGCGTGAGCCCTCCCAGAGTCTGCCATTAGCCCCACCAAAGAGCCCGGGTAGGCTCCAGTGTTGGGTTGCCTCAGGCAAAACAACCAACAGGGAGGGAACCCAGCCCCACCCAGCAACAGTCAAGTGGATTAAAGTTTTACAGAGCTCTGACCGCCACAGCAACAGTCAGCTCTACCCACCTCCAGAGCCTCCCATCAAGCCTCTTAGATAGCCTCAACCACCAGAGGGCAGACAGCAGAAGCAAGAAAAACTACAGTCCTGCAGCCTGTGGAACAGAAACCACATTTACAGAAAGATAGACAAGATGAAAAGGCAGAGGGCTATATACCAGATGAAGGAACAAGAAAAAACCCCAGAAAAACAACTAAATGAAGTGGAGATAGGCAACCTTCCAGAAAAAGAATTCAGAATAATGATAGTGAAGATGATCCAGGACCTTGGAATAAGAATGGAGGCAAAGATTGAGAAGATGCAAGAAATGATTAACAAAGACCTAGAAGAATTAAAGAACAAACAAACAGAGATGACCAATACAATAACTGAAATGAAAACTACACTAGAAGGAATCAATAGTAGAATAACTGAGGCAGAAGAACGGATAAGTGACCTGGAAGACAGAATGGTGGAATTCACTGCTGCGGAACAGACTAAAGAAAAAAGAATGAAAAGAAATGAAGACAGCCTAAGAGACCTCTGGGACAACATTAAACGCAACAACATTCGCATTATAGGGGTCCCAGAAGGAGAAGAGAGAGAGAAAGGACCAGAGAAAATATTTGAAGAGATTATAGTCGAAAACTTCCCTAACATGGGAAAGGAAATAGCCACCCAAGTCCAGGAAGCGCAGAGAGTCCCATACAGGATAAACCCAAGGAGAAGCACGCCGAGACACATAGTAATCAAAGTGGCAAAAATTAAAGACAAAGAAAAATTATTGAAAGCAGCAAGGGAAAAACGACAAATAACATACAAGGGAACTCCCATAAGGTTAACAGCTGATTTGTCAGCAGAAACTCTACAAGCCAGAAGGGAGTGGCATGATATACTTCAAGTGATGAAAGGGAAGAACCTACAACCAAGATTACTCTACCCGGCAAGGATCTCATTTAGATTTGATGGAGAAATCAAAAGCTTTACAGACAAGGAAAAGCTAAGAGAATTCAGCACCACCAAACCAGCTCTACAACAAATGTTAAAGGAACTTCTCTAAGTGGGAAACACAAGAGAAGAAAAGGACCTACAAAAACAAACCCAAAACAATTAAGAAAATGGTCATAGGAACATACATATCGATAATTACCTTAAACGTGAATGGATTAAATGCTCCAGCCAAAAGACACAGGCTTGCTGAAGGGATACAAAAACAAGACCCATATATATGCTGTCTACAAGAGACCCACTTTAGACCTAGGGACACATACAGACTGAAAGTGAGGGGATGGAAAAAGATATTCCATGCAAATGGAAATCAAAAGAAAGCTGGAGTAGCTATACTCATATCAGATAAAATAGACTTTAAAATAAAGAATGTTACAAGAGACAAGGAAGGACACTACATAATGATCAAGGGATCAATCCAAGAAGAAGATATAACAATTATAAATATATATGCACCCAACATAGGAGCACCTCATTACATAAGGCAATTGCTAACAGCTATAAAAGAGGAAATTGATAGTAACACAATAATAGTGGGGGACTTTAACACCTCACTTACACCAATGGACAGATCATCCAAAATGAAAATAAATAAGGAAACAGAAGCTTTAAATGACACAATAGACCAGATAGATTTAATTGATATTTATAGGACATTCCATCCAAAAACAGCAGATTACACGTTCTTCTCAAGTGCGCACGGAACATTCTCCAGGATAGATCACATCTTGGGTCACAAATCAAGCCTCAGTAAATTTAAGAAAATTGAAATCATATCAAGCATCTTTTCTGACCACAACGCTATGAGATTAGAAATGAATTACAGGGAAAAAAACGTAAAAAACACAAACACATGGAGGCTAAACAATACTTACTAAATAACCAAGAGATTACTGAAGAAATCAAAGAGGAAATCAAAAAATACCTAGAGACAAATGACAATGAAAACACGACAACCCAAAACCTATGGGATGCTGCAAAAGCAGGTCTAAGAGGGAAGTTTATAGCTATACAAGCCTACCTAAAGAAACAAGAAAAATCTCAAGTAAACAATCTAACCTTACACCTAAAGAAACTAGAGAAAGAAGAACAAACAAAACCCAAAGTTAGCAGAAGGAAAGAAATCATAAAGATCAGAGCAGAAATAAATGAAATAGAAACAAAGAAAACAATAGCAAAGATCAATAAAACTAAAAGCTGGTTCTTTGAGAAGATAAACAAAATTGATAAGCCATTAGCCAGACTCATCAAGAAAAAGAGGGAGAGGACTCAAATCAATAAAATCAGAAATGAAAAAGGAGAAGTTACAACAGACACTGCAGAAATACAAAGCATCCTAAGAGACTACTACAAGCAAATTTATGCCAATAAAATGGACAACCTGGAAGAAATGGACAAATTCTTAGAAAGGTATAACCTTCCAAGACTGAACCAGGAAGAAGCAGAAAATATGAACAGACCAATCACAAGTAATGAAATTGAAACTGTGATTAAAAATCTTCCAACAAACAAAAGTCCAGGACCAGATGGCTTCACACGTGAATTCTATCAAACATTTAGAGAAGAGCTAACACCTATCCTTCTCAAACTCTTCCAAAAAATTGCAGAGGAAGGAACACTCCCAAACTCATTCTATGAGGCCACCATCACCCTGATACCAAAACCAGACAAAGACACTACAACAAGAGAAAATTACAGACCAATATCACTGATGAATATAGATGCAAAAATCCTCAACAAAATACTAGCAAACAGAATCCAACAACACATTAAAAGGATCATACACCACGATCAAGTGGGATTTATCCCAGGGATGCAAGGATTCTTCAATATACGCAAATCAATGTGATACACCATATTAACAAATTGAAGAATAAAAACCATATGATCATCTCAATAGATGCAGAAAAAGCTTTTGACAAAATTCAACACCCATTTATGATAAAAACTCTCCAGAAAGTAGGCATAGAGGGAACCTACCTCAACATAATAAAGGCCATATATGACAAACCCACAGCAAACATCATTCTCAACGGTGAAAAACTGAAAGCATTTCCTCTAAGATCAGGAACGAGACAAGGATGTCCACTCTCACCACTATTATTCAACATAGTTCTGGAAGTCCTAGCCACGGCAATCAGAGAAGAAAAAGAAATAAAAGGAATACAAATTGGAAAAGAAGAAGTAAAACTGTCACTGTTTGCAGATGACATGATACTATACATAGAGAATCCTAAAACTGCCACCAGAAAACTGCTAGAGCTAATTAATGAATATGGTAAAGTTGCAGGATACAAAATTAATGCACAGAAATCTCTTGCATTCCTATACACTAATGATGAAAAATCTGAAAGAGAAATTATGGAAACACTCCCATTTACCATTGCAACAAAAAGAATAAAATACCTAGGAATAAACCTACCTAGGGAGACAAAAGACCTGTATGCAGAAAACTATAAGACACTGATGAAAGAAATTAAAGATGATACCAACAGATGGAGAGATATACCATGTTCTTGGATTGGAAGAATCAACATTGTGAAAATGACTATACTACCCAAAGCAATCTACAGATTCAATGCAATCCCTATCAAATTACCGATGGCATTTTTTACGGAGCTAGAAAAAATCATCTTAAAATTTGTATGGAGACACAAAAGACCCCGAATAGCCAAAGCAGTCTTGAGGGAAAAAAACGGAGCTGGAGGAATCAGACTCCCTGACTTCAGACTATACTACAAAGCTACAGTAATCAAGACAATATGGTACTGGCACAAAAACAGAAACATAGATCAATGGAACAAGATAGAAAGCCCAGAGATAAACCCACGCACCTACGGTCAACTAATCTATGACAAAGGAGGCAAAGATATACGATGGAGAAAAGACAGTCTCTTCAATAAGTGGTGCTGGGAAAACTGGACAGCTACATGTAAAAGAATGAAATTAGAATACTCCCTAACACCATACACAAAAATAAACTCAAAATGGATTACAGACCTAAATGTAAGACTGGACACTATAAAACTCTTAGAGGAAAACATAGGAAGAACACTCTTTGACATAAATCACAGCAAGATCTTTTTTGATCCACCTCCTAGAGTAATGGAAATAAAAACAAAAATAAACAAATGGGACCTAATGAAACTTCAAAGCTTTTGCACAGCAAAGGAAACCATAAACAAGACGAAAAGACAACCCTCAGAATGGGAGAAAATATTTGCAAACGAATCAACGGACAAAGGATTAATCTCCAAAATATATAAACAGCTCATTCAGCTCAATATTAAAGAAACAAACAACCCAATCCAAAAATGGGCAGAAGACCTAAATAGACATTTCTCCAAAGAAGACATACAGACGGCCACGAAGCACATGAAAAGATGCTCAACATCACTAATTATTAGAGAAATGCAAATCAAAACTACAATGAGGTATCACCTCACACCAATTAGAATGGGCATCATCAGAAAATCTACAAACAACAAATGCTGGAGAGGGTGTGGAGAAAAGGGAACCCTCTTGCACTGCTGGTGGGAATGTAAATTGATACAGCCACTATGGAGAACAATATGGAGGTTCCTTAAAAAACTAAAAATAGAATTACCATATGATCCAGCAATCCCACTACTGGGCATATACCCAGAGGAAACCGTAATTCAAAAAGACACATGCACCCGAATGTTCATTGCAGCACTATTTACAATAGCCAGGTCATGGAAGCAACCTAAATGCCCATCAACAGACGAATGGATAAAGAAGCTGTGGTACATATATACAATGGAATATTACTCAGCCATAAAAAGGAACGAAATTGAGTCATTTGTTGAGACGTGGATGAATCTAGAGACTGTCATACAGAGTGAAGTAAGTCAGAAAGAGAAAAACAAATATTGTATATTAACGCATGTATGTGGAACCTAGAAAAATGGTACAGATGAGCCGGTTTGCAGGGCAGAAGTTGAGACACAGATGTAGAGAACAGACATATGGACACCAAGGGGGGAAAACTGCGGTGGGGTGGGGATAGTGGTGTGCTGAATTGGGCGATTGGGATTGACATGTATACACTGATGTGTATAAAATTGATGACTAATAAGAACCTGCAGTATAAACAAACAAACAAAACAACTAATACTAAACTTTCATTGGGTTATTTGTATGGAAATATGTTAATATAAATGTTTCAGACATTACATGAAATTTCTAAAAATCTTATATGTTCTGGTATAATGTTATAAGTCATAATCCTAGTTATTACTTTAAAATGTATATCTCAGAAATAACTAATTTTCTTGTCAACTGCATTATTATGAACTTTCATCAAATCTTTAACCGTGGTCATTTTTAAGTCTTTTGTCATTTACAGACAGTTCTGGGTGTACTCTGATGCTTTTGTAAATATGTTCCTATAAAAGGGTTTCATCTTCAGGAAATTCATGGAAAAGACTCTGACAAGTACAGGTTTCTGGTACCTGACTGTACTGCTGAACTGAATGAATAAGCATTTTCAGAACTCTAATGAAAAACTGATGAGCTCATAAAAGTGCTAACAAAAGATCAAGATGAAAAAAAAAAATTAATTACATGGGACTGAGTGAACTGATGAGGATGAGTATAATTTTTGTGACTTTCTGGTTGAATTTAAAAAAAGAAAAAATCCCACAAGAACTCAGAGGCAAAGAATATACAAATCAATTTTCACTGCAAAGTAAAGGAGCTGTTGCAGTGGAGGATTACTGGACTGAATGTCAATATTATGACATAGTATGAGTGTGTTTCATGTTTGGTAATTGCAATCATTGTTGCTTTTGTTGTGGTCATCCATGTACAATGCTTGGTGTCAGTCTATTTATCTCTTGTAAAAATAAAATACAGTGTGTGTGAAAAAAAAAAAAAAAGAATGAAAGGATGGACTATGTTTCTGTGAGTAGAGGATAAATACTTTGAGAGTGAGTGATGGGAGAAAATTATCTGAAAGTTTAGAAGTTTATTAGCATGAAGAAAAAGGATCTCTACTTTGCCTGCTCTTTGATCTCATATAAAGAATTTTTTAAATGTATCTAAGAATTACATTTCTAGTATTGACAGAATTAACTATATTACTGTGGATTATATTATTGTTTACAAAGCTTTTACAACATACCATGTGGTCCTCATAAACCACTGAAAGGGAAAAGGAACAGCCTATATACTATCCCTGTGAAGAAAGAAAAACATTTTCTGAGAGGTTGAGTTATCTGCTGAAGGTCACATAGCTAATAAGTGATGTAGTCAAGACCAAACTATTTCAGAACGAAATTCATTGGTATTCACTAAAATATGTGACCATAATATGGGACAAATTATAAGTTAAAATGTCTCATTTTCCCATTTATTTATCCCATGACAACTTTTCAATGCTTTGTCATACTTACCATTTTTCCTTGTTTTCTATGTAAGATATGTCCAAAGATAAATTAAATATTAAATATTTAACAACAACAACAAAAAAATACTCTTGAAAAAAGGAAATCTAAGATGCCAATAAAGGCATTTCATTTCTATTTAATCTTGTGAGTTTAGCTAATGACACATTCATGCGGCCCTGGACATTTTATATTCTACTTTATTTTATTTTCTGCAAATATTTTCGCTTCTGTTATTTAGCCTAAAACTCACTGGGCTGGATTGCAAAAATGGTTACACTTTTCTTCCATCCCTGTATATATACTCTTTACAATATGACTTTCCAACTCCTACAGTTAAGAGGTAAAGGGTATATCTCTACCCCTCAAATTTGGACTTAACCATGTGAATTTGTTTGACCAGTGGGAATCTAGCCAAGGTGACACTAGCAAAGCCTTTCGAAACACTTGCTCATTGAGGCTTGCCCTCTTGCTCTTGACAACCCTAGGACAAGGGTGTGATTAAGCATGAACTAGCTTCATGAAAGATGAGAGACCTGTGGAAAAACATGCCCCCCCGACCCAAGCATCCCAACTATTCCAACTGAGACCAGTCCCCGGGTGACCCACCAGCTGACCGTAGTCCATGAATAAGCCCAGGTGAGAACAGAGATGAACTTTCCAGCCACCCAAAGAATCATGAAGAACAGCAAGTTGTTCTCATTTTAAATCACTAATTTTTTAGGTGGGTTTTATGCAGCAAAACCTAACTGATACAACTACTTTGCTTATTGCATGTATCATCAATGAGGATTTTTAAAAATTAAAACCGAGTCAAACCTAAACCATACTCTCTCAAGGAACCAGGATATATTTTGCTTCACAAAATTCATAAATTCAGAGACAACTAGGTTTTTATGCAAATTAATCAAGGTTCAAATTATACCAATCCATGGGTTTCAGTTTTGCACCCTGTCATATATATTCAATTTTAAATTAAGTCTGTGCCTACCTTTAAGAGAGTGTATTCTCTAGGATTCCCATAATATTTTAATGGGGTTTAACTGACTATAAGATGCACTGATTATCTTCAGTCTAGGTCACGTATTATAATCTAGAGCTGAGTTACTGTCCGCACCTAGTACATACGGTTACCCAGAATGATAAAAGCTATTTTACTGAATAAAAGGCAAATAAATTCTAGGTTGTAAGAACACCACATAGTCACTAAATGAAAAATTAGCTGACTCTCTAATGAACCTTTATCAGCAAAATCTATTTTGTCTGATATTATTACAGTTACTTAATGGGAATGAATGGGCTCTTGAGAATGTCGTGTAGTATACTCTCCAATTGTTTTCGCTAATATTATTATTTAGTTGTGCTGTGTGAATATTCTATATCGTTATTAACATTTTTACTGCTTTAGCTCCCTATTATCAGGATAAATTTGTTTAATTTTTTTTTACCAGGATGGTAGATTTGTCAATTTCTCCTTTTTTTCCGTCACTTTTTACTTCTTTAAAATAATGTTGTCTGTGAATTACAGTTTATAATTTCTAAATCTTTCAGACAAAATGTTTATCTATTTATCTATCTATTATCTACTTATATATCTATCTGATTTTTTTTTCTAAAATCTATTTTGTCCAAATTAGTCTTTTACTCCAAAAGAAAGAGAAGAATATATATTTTTCAATAAGAGAAGAATGTATGGGTAGCAAGAAGGAGAGGCGATTGTGTGGCAACATCACCAGGACCTGTGAGAGCACTGCCGTGTGAAAGATACTATTCACTGGAGATATATTGATAACTCACTGCTGGGCACTTTTGTGTGAACTGGGGATATTGAACCAAAAACACATATACTTGAGGTCTTTGGCATTTTAACTCATTCATGAGTCATATTGTGGGCCCAAGGTAAATAATTTACGTCATCTTTTAAATTAGTTTTAGTTGTGATTAATATCACTCCTTAAATTTTTAACATAATTGTAAATACTACCAATTTCTTTGTTTTAAAATGGCTCTCCTCTATAGTTTTTTTTTCCCTATGTATACTCAGAAATGCGTAGTTCTTGATTTCACTGCATGCTTTTTTTAAAATCCATTCCAATAAATTTTATTGAGGTCCTTTCTATGGTAAGTCCTGCTATATTTTACAGAAAAATAACATGTGCAATTTTTTTTCAATTTTCAGTTGTATAATAACAAAAACAATATCTATTAGGTGGCCTTTTCTAAATAACTGCTTGCTTATAGCATACCTAATATTTACATTTAAGCATCATTTGAGAGGCAACAAAAGTGTTATTTCCTTCAGAAAACCTCTGAACTTCAGACTGCTTTGAGTGTCCTTCTAAACCCTCAGGGATTACCTTTATTATAATAGTTTTATATTCTATTGAAATGATCAACTTACAGATTCTGTTTACTCAGTAAACTCTAAGCTCCTTGATGGGAGGGGCAAAATACCATTGAGCATTTCATTTCTAGTTATTAACAGAAAATCTTTTATGTAATGAGTGTCTATAAGACATATTTTGAAATCAATCAGTTTAGATATTAGAAAATGATTTCTGATTTATATAATATAGGACATAATTTAAAATCTCAAGAGAATATGTGTGGGTGCATAGATACAGATATACAGCATATGTATACATATGCTATATATCACTTTTTCTTAAGAGGAGAGCAAAGCATTAGATGTTGCTGTGAGCTCAACTAACAACATGTACTTTGTACATGAAATTAAATTGGATATCTTTAATCTTGACCAAGAACCAGATTGAAGGAAACAGTAATATTAAACTGAAAACCTGATTTCATTTAAACCTAAGGGCCATTACTTTATAGATTCTTTTAAGACATTGAACAAAAGGTCCTGTAATATAGCAAAATATTCATAATACACCTGTAGGGTATTGATAGTTTACATACATCAAAACTTCTGCCTAGTATATTTTGGATCATGTATTTTAAAGCACTATATTATTTTTGAAAATTAGAATATTTTAAAATATTAATAATGCTACAAGAATTTCAAAGTCAGTAGGACAACGCTTGCCAGACTTTCCCTCCTGCAATGCACCATCAGTCCGGAAAATTGAAAAAAGTCAAGGTTTGCTAAATAACTGCTGTAGACTACAATTCTTAATTAAGTCATGCTTTTGGAGGTATAAACTTTAATATACTTTTTCCTGGCATTCTATATTTTACAATAGCTGCTCCCCTCAGCATATATTTCTCTGAAAACATTGGGTATGTTAGTCACTAATAAATGGCTTCATGTTTAGAAAAAGAAAAAAAGTTCAAAGTAAATTCTCCACTTACTCTGCAACAAAGAATTACATCAGAAAGCAGATTAATACTCATAATAAGCTTACAGTTCTAAAAAATTTATTTTTTCTGGGTGTCCAAATGTAATTGTACTCCTGCTTCAGTAGAATTCTATGCTACAGACTCTACTACGGACTTGAAAATCAACCTCTTTATTACAAAAGGAGCTTCATTTATAAAGCAAAAATATTTCAATGTACCCTTTTCCATAATACCATAACAAATGTGTCTTGAATGGTCTATTAGGTGTGCAGAAATGCAGAAGTGACACATTTAAATACAAAATGCTGCAGAAAAAGTACCACTAGCATTTCTAAGGGACTAAAATTGGATGGCTCTGATTTAAACTGTTGCTTCACTGTGAATTATGATCCTCTTGCTCTCTAGTGGCTCCAGACCTTGAAAGTGGATGTCTGTACTATTACACATTATCCAAGATTCTTCCAAAGAGTGAACCGGAGAAGAAGAATCCTCAGTCTTCAGTCCCAGCCAAGCCCTCATTGACTTAAGAGGAATTTATCAATGTAAAGGGATTGGTTTATTACTGCTTTAAATCCCTCATGCTTCACAAAAGGATTTGCTAAATACTTTCATGGGGACCACCTGTGTGCTGCCAAGGGGCTTCCGAAAGGCACTGAGCCTTTTGGTGATTGAAATGTACAGTCCTGCTGCGATGAATTAACATAACTGGAATCAGGACTACATGTTTTTATAGGAGCTGATTATGTCCAGTTCCAATAGTATCATTACTTTAGCCTGTCTTATCCTTGAGGGCATAAGAAGTCTTGGAAATGGGCTTTACATATGACGGTTTCTCTGCAGGTGAGCAACTCTTTGGTGAGAGCTACATTAGCTGTAATTTATAAAGTGTAGTTGGTGGCATTTAACATTCTAATTATATGTAATATTAAGATGTGTTAAGAGGTAATATATTTTGTGTGCCATCTGCCTAAGAAAAAAGTTCCAACCTATCTGTATTACAATGATCTATTGGAGAAGCACAAGATTCTTCTTCATGGTATATTAACCAAATGGAATGTTAGGGTAATTGAGGCCAGAATCCATATAACTGTAGATGTATTTATCTAAAAAAAAGATCATTGGTAGATCCAGTATCAACAAAGAGCTGAATGTCACATGTAACCACATATTTAGCAAGTCAAATGAATAGAAAAAAATCCAGTCATTTAAGTTTCATATATAGTAGTTTAGTCATTAATGTCTTCATGGAATTGTTTAGTTCAAAGATCCATACGATAGATAACTCCATTATAATATGGAATATTATTTTTTTAATTGACAATTTAAAATTCATCTCAAGTATGGGCTGGCTTATTACTTACAAGTAGATCCAATGACTATGAAAAAAAACCCTGATATTACTTGATTTATTTCCCTCCCCACAAGATGCATAATTCATTGTTAAAAAAAATAGTCCCACAAATACATCTTTCAAGTCCAGAAACTAGAAACTTTATTTAATGATCCCACTTTTTCTTAGATGGTAAATGGGTGTTAAATAAAAATCACTAGATTTCATTTAGATTAACACTGCAATCAATGAGTAGATGAATGTCTAGTTATGGAACAGCATATTATAACAGGCGAGTAATTTAGATTCATAGAAAAATAATATGAATTATAGAAAATATGTTAAGGCTATTTTTTTAAAGTAGATACAGTAGATCAAGTAAAACTCTAAAAAAATATCTATTTGAAACTGTGATGTAGTGACTGAGTGAAAGTGACTGAAGAGGAGTTTATCAGAGAGGTCAAGTCAGGCCAGTTGTTTCAAGACACATATGATCACTAGTGAAACATTTTCAGATAGCTGTAACTCCTTAATAAATACTTTTCTTGCAAATGATTGGTAGTGCTCACCTTTATGGTAATCATTACCTCTTGCTCCAGACATTTTCTTTCAAACTTCAGTTGATCATAATTAGTACAATGACAATGAATATAGGAGAAATGCAAACCAAATTCTTATTTTAAATAATGATCGTGGATAGAAATAATTAAACCAACATATGTACTCCTTTGCCCCATAGACACATTTTATGCTTCAGAATATCTAAAAGTTAACTATAACATAATTGCCTGGATCCCGTATGATATTTATTTCCAAGTTTCTTGCTAGAGATCCCAGTTGCTCTCTCCCTGAATAAACAAACCCACACCTAACCTCCAATATAGCTTTAGTCAAGGGAGAGGATTGGGAAGCCTGGGAACAAACATTTGATCCAATCTGAGCAAATCATTTTGTTTTTCTTCTTGGAGTTTGGAATGTTAATAGAGAATGAAGTAGTTAGATGTGAAGATCAGTGTTGAGTGTCCATATTATTGACACTACTGTCGGTACTGATGATGGCTAAAGCAATGAATGGTTAAGTAAAAATTTTGGAAAACAAAAATGAAACATCCTGCCTAAGAAGCCAGTCTCCAGAGAGAAAAATCAAACAAATGTATATAGAGATGAGATGAAGAGACTTGCAGCCCCATAAAGAGATGAAGAGACTGCAAACTTACACTTATATTGTGGCCACATTGTATTTCTTGCAATTAATTCCTTTATATTTTCCATATTATAATACATTTGTAATCTTACTTAAACTCATTTGAATGGGTGTCTATTACTTTATAATAAAAATATCCATGATTATAGTCCTGCATTAACAAAGATAATCATACCTAAGTTTATGTCATTTTTGAGTACTCACAACTAATTAACTCTTTTCTAGAGAAATAAAGGTTATATGGACTTCTACTTTTGACTGCTGACATTTTAAATTGGAAGTTCATTGATATTTTGCTTGTAAAGTGTACAGTAGAATTATTTTAGAGACAAAAGAATTTATAATGCTTAACTTTGTCTTTTGCAATGTGATCATTTTCATTTGTAATACTGAATTTTTAGTGTATGTGGCTTAAGTAATATAGAAGTTTATCTTTTTTTCACACAATTTTCCAGGTAGGCAAGTCATTAAGAGCAGCTCAACTTCATGTTTTCATTCAGGGATTCAAGTTGGCAGTAACTTCTCTCCTCAAAAAGTGGTTTTCCACTCTGGGTCTAAGTTAGCAGTTATAGGAGTCTCCACTCCACAGCCAGTGGAAAGGAATTAAGGGTAAAATGAATGACAAGCAGTTTCATTTTATGGACATAACATGAAAGCTGCACACATCACATGTGCTCACATTTCTATAGCAGGGGTTTCATCACATGGCTGTACCGAACTGTATGGGAAGTCTTTTAGCTTTAGCCATAGGACCTGCTAAATCTTTGGAGTGGAGAATTATATTACTACAAGGAAGAAGGAGATAACAATTGGTAAGAAATTAGAATCTCTGCCAGGGAATAATCTGTTGTAATCCTTTTGTACATATATTTTCTTTATAACAAAAAGAGTTAGAAACTATAGGTTGGCAGAAGCAATCATACCAGAGATTTTATCAATATTTAATTAAATATTTTCTCTCATTTAAATATATTGTATTCAGAATATATGTATTAGCAAGCATAAAACTTATTTAGAATATATTTTAATACAGTAAATTATGAAATAAAATGTTTCATTAATTTTAAAGACCAATCTTTCTCATTACACAGGTTTATCTGGAATTATAACACTACTGTAATTTTCTGTTTGAATAATAAATGTAAGTTTTAAAATGAAAAATAAAACCAAACAAATATCATACAAATTAGGGTGAGCTGCCATTTTTGCCATAATGTTCTAAGAAAATTTTGATGTTAGAGAACACTAAAGAGGAAAATGTCTATACTTTTAAAATCACTACAGTTCCAAATTTTTAATCACTGATGAACAAAGACTTACGACTTCGGAGAAATTGGAGAAAGGAAAAATGAGATGGTGTTTCCTGGATTAGAAAGGTATTGACCTTCCAATTCTCCGTTCCATTTACACTGATTGCATCAGACAAGGAGAGTAAAGTCTACAAATTGTGGCTGATGGAGAAAGATAGGAAAAAAACCCTAATGTAGAAATTAGAGCCAAATGGAAAGTAAGTTTGAGTTTTTTTTTTTTTAAATCAGTGGAAATCAGTTTTCTTTTTTCAAAGTGGTAGAAAAGCAGAATGATATAAAACTCATTAAAATAGGAAAATATGCATGATCTATGTACCAGCAGCCATATGTCTCATTTTAGTTCAAGAGAAGGTTTTAGTTCTAAACTTCAGATGTTTAAAAGGAAAACAAAATTCTCCATTTGGACTTTGGCGTCAGTATCAAGCAGATTAGCTTTTCAAATCAGTGTAGTTACATATCCTTCTACCTGGCCTCTTTGTGGAAGCTTTCTTCCTTTTAGCGATAAGAACATGGGTTTAGAATCCTGGATTCTCATCCATAAATATCATTATAGTTACCTATTTTGGGGCAAGGCCTTATTTCCCTGTATCAATTTTTTTTTTACCCTTAAAATGATATATTGGTTTTCTCTCTGGCATATTTATTAAAAATGATGCATCATATTGTGGACAAATTTTGCAATAGAGATAGAGAAACCCTCAGCCAAAGAGGAAACATTTTTTTAAGGTCACCAATTACTTGAAGTTTTTATGGAAGGCAGGATAAATTATGTAAAGTAAGTAAAATTTTGCATTAAGTATAAGAAAAGGTAATAAGTCTGTGACTGTACCCATTTTGGCAGCTTTTGCTCTTGACCTGCACATGTCTTGTAATGCTATTCAGTTCTTAATTGATGTTCTTCCTTTTCCCCTGCCAGCCCCTTTCAACTTCAAAAGCTCTAGTGAATAAGGTAATTTTTACCACACATTTCGTATAGAGACCAAAGACACTGGACACTGCAAATCCTTTGGTATCTTTCTTTGCCTTCTAAATCTTTCTCTCTTCAATGCACCTCCCCAGAACTCGGTACCCAGGCTTTCTTCTCATTCCTCCCTTTACACAGTCATTATGCACCACAATGTAACTTCATTCCCACAACGTGAATGCCACATTCTATGCCACAAGTACTTGTTCAGCCAAACGTATTTTGTCTAATATTTCTCAAACCTGCTTCTGTGGTAGAAGTGGAAGAATGCGTGACTCGGTTCATTGTATCATAGGTAGCATATTAAACAACCTACTTTCACTGGACTATGCATGCTCATATTTACCCTATGAATTTGAGGAGAAATGGTTAAGAGAACAAATTCTCAAGTCACATTGCTTGGTTTAAAATCCTCACTCTTCCATTTATTATTACATAGTGAGGTAACGTAAGTGTCCTCTGTTATAACTGGTACTTGAGTTGAATAGTTGAAGCACAGAACAGTGGAAAAACTCAGTCAAGTAGAGCTGAGTTTTAATTCTGGCTCTGATTCTCATTAGTTGTGTGACTTGGGAAAAATCACTTGCTATCACTGAAGGTTTCTTCCTAAGAGAATGTGGGAAAATATAAACCTAGCAAGGAAACTTGGGGAAATATAAACCTTGTAAGGACTGGTGATTGCACACACACACACACACACACACACAACTAAATAAATAGTAGTTACTACTGTCTTTAGTATGTACTAAGGATGAAAAAATAAGGGGAGAGGGAGATGTAAAAAAAAAAAGTAACATTTAGCACAAAAAATGCAAGGAGGTTAAGAGTCAACATTCATTTAACAAATATTTTCTGTTCCCCTATTATGGTCCAGGCACAAAGCTGAGCATTAGACCATGAGCAACATCAAACATTGTCCTTTATTCTTATTCGCTTATTCTCTGTGTTCTCTGGGAGTAGTCTAAAAAAATGTAAAATAAAAAGGGTAGAGGCCTTTCATTGCTTACAGAAGCAATCTGGAAAAGAGATAAAGGGGAATACTGTCTTCCCATTAACACAGATTTTAGATAATCTTATCAGACAAATCATTAGAACTACATAGAGGCATAATAAAAAATAATAAATAACCTTTGTTGTCAATCATAATATATTACTGATAAGTTTATCAACATATATACTTTTGAAAATAAGTCAGAAGAGTATTTCAACATGAAAAAAGTGAGTGTATTTAACTCTAAAAGCATTTTAACAAAAGCAACATCTTACGTGTAATTTGCATATTTGGAAGCTGTTAAGATAAATAAATGCTGAAAAAGGGAAAATCATCTGTCAACAAAGGAGAGATACTGGAGACCTGAGATGCTAGCAAATCTGTGACTGTGTGTCTTCCTAAACCCCAATGCTTTACCTCTGAATCAGCATTCTTGGCTGACTCAGAAAAAGCATTAAAAAAAGCCACATGAAGATTATGTTCCTAAATTGGAATATTTCAGACATGTGTACTGGAACTTTTCACAACATTTTACCATTTCCTTAATTTAATATTCAAAATAGATATAACAATTTCAGAAAACATTTCAGGAATACAGTTGAGTGTAAAAAATGCTTTGCAAGTTGAGACTAGACTGAAACCTTCTGTTTTTTTGTGGAGTAATGGAGCAAGCACATCTTTTGATACTCAGGTAAGTATGCTATTAGCCAAGGGTGCCTTTGCTTTTCAAATTCAATACCTGAGAGTTTCATTAACACCTTCCTAATTGACTTCCACATAAATAGAGCTTTATTAAAAGATCTAGGATCACATTTAAAATTATGGGTTTTTTTTTTTAATTTTACTATCTGAAAATATTTTTAAGCATTTCTATTTTAACCAGTTTGGAACCAGATAACACCAGAAATCCCTATTGATTTTAGTATTCTGAAAACATATGTATAGATGCATATGTCTGTGTGTGTGTGTGGAGAGAGAGAGGCTTCAAAGAAAAATCCCATAATACCATCTACCGACTCTTTATGGAAATTGAGGTATGGACAGCTAGAACACTTCCTTTATCTTCTGCTATATTTTCATTTTGAGAATTCATGAACAAAGTGGGGCAAAGATTAAGCAAAGAGGAAATCTGGGCATACAAGTCAATGCATTGAACAAGACTAGAAGGAATCTATATGAAACAAATATGAAATTTTGAGTTAAAAGAATAAATACTGGGCTTCCCTGGTGGCGCAGTGGTTGAGAGTCTGCCTGCCAATGCAGGGGACACAGGTTCGAGCCTTGGTCTGGGAAGATCCCACATGCCGCGGAGCAACTGGGCCCGTGAGCCACAATTGCTGGGCCTGAGCGTCTGGAGCCTGTGCTCCGCGGCGGGAGAGGCCGCGATAGTGAGAGGCCCGCGCACCGCAGTGAAGAGTGGCCCCCACTTGCCGCAACTGGAGAAGGCCCTCGCACAGAAACGAGGATCCAACACAGCCATAAATAAATAAATTAAAAAAAAAAAAAAAAAAGAATAAATACTACCTTCTCAATACAATATATAGAAAGGGATAAAATAGTGAAAGGAAGGAAGGGGTAATGAAGAGTCCTTGCAAGCCTCAGGTAGCACACCCAAGCTATCTAACCCGAGGATATAGAAAAGAAATAAATGGGAACCAACCAGAAAATTGGGAAAAAGTTAAAGCAGAAATTAAGTGCTCAGAAACCTGGATAACTATCAAATTGACAAATAAAACCAAGGTTTTGTTCTTTAAAATCTATTAAATTGATAAGTTGCTGACAACTCTAATCAAGAGAGAAAACATATTTATGAAATTTGGAGTGAAGCAATTATAACCAGAATGGGAGCAATTAAAAGATACAAGAATGTTATGAACAATGCTACACTAGTAAATTTACTGGATGATTTTATAGGAAAATACAGCTGAAAAGCATAGTCTTATAAAAACTCTAATACAACAAAGAAAATTAAAATGTAGTGAAATATTATCACTAAAAGAGCACCATGATCAAGATTTTCATAAAAATAAGAGCACTTAATAACTTATAAACAGTGGTTCTCCAGATTTGTAGATTGCTACAACTGCAGGTGATCTTGTATAAGCTATTTATTACTTTAAAAATATTCTATAAAATATATAGCCTACTTTTAGAATCAGGAATAAAACATTACAAATAATTTCTGCCATGGAAAAGCTTGGAAGGTAGAATATTTAGATTAATGAAAGATCACATTTACTCACATAAACAAAGCAGAATATTAATATGTCCAACATGAGATTATATAGCTACACATTTTTCATTAAAGTATTTATACAAAGTTTAATGTTTGTATAATATCAAATTCAATTTATATTGATTCATAAATTCTGTCTCTACATAATCAGAAGAAACCATTTTACAAAGGGATCAATTAAATAACAAGGGTTTGGATAAGACTTTCTTAGTGGCAAAATCAGATCTGAAAAAAGTGTTCCCCCGAAAAACCTACCTTGAGGATATTTTGTTTAAAACACAAAACTTTCATTAAGTTTCAAGAGAGAGAATCACTTAAGGAAGCTGCTATCCTCTTGTCTATTGGAATCATCATTCACTAGAATAATTATTATTAGGAAATATGCCTGATTCATTTTCTTCACATGCTAACTATACATGGCATGGCATACCACAGCAATTACTGTCAAGAGAATTACTATTAAAAGAATCATTTTCCCTGTACTTAAAGTGTTTTCACTTAAAACAAAAAGAATAAAAGTAGTTATTATGTGCCTGTTATGGAGTGATCTGCCCCTAAATATCTTCACAGCTCCCTCTTTTACTTCTTTCAGTTCTTGCTGATCAAATATCACTTTCTCATAAAAGATCTTCTTTTTCATCTGTGTTAGGCTGCATTTTTGTTTACAATTACCTACTCTCCCAGGAGGATTAGACATTCTTGCCCAGCTGGTTTCAGGTTTGGTCATATGACTTGCTTTGTCCAATAACGTGTGAAGGTAAGTGACACATGTTTTTCTAGGCAGAAGTTTTAGGCGTCTTCACATTGTTGCTCCCATCTCATTTCTCTCTGCCTTGATGACTGCAGTGATCTTTCTAGAAGCTGCTCTGTCAACCTGGGCCCCAGAGGAAAGACAACATGGAAAAGAGCCATGCCTGACCTGTGACTGACATGCAGCACTGGCTATAATTAAACTGTTAGTGTAGTCAACCTCGGAAATTTGCAGTTTGATTGATATCACAGTATAACTTACCCTGTTTTCAGGGACACACCACCTCATACAAGCAGCAGGTACACCTCCTCCAGTCTGTTTCATTTTTTTCCATAGCATTTTTTTGCCCTTCAACATATAAGTCTATATTTGTCTCTTGTCTGTTTTCATCCATAAGAATACAAGCTTCATGAGGGCAGGGGCTTTATTCTTTTCATTGTTGAATCTCAGCATCTTGTTTAGTGACTGTGGTAATTATTAGTCAGATGGAAGGTACATGAAAGGAGGAAGGGCATTTCAAGCTAAGGTGGGACTCTTCCCAAAATGTCAGAGGAGAGATATAAGCTGCTGAATTGTATCAACTTTATTTAGCTTTTCCAGCTGGAGGGAGAAAATGAATCAAAGTGGGGAGGAAAGGAAATTGGAGGACTAGGTTATTATGATTATCCATGAAGTCTGGACATAATCAGGAGAGTAAAATCATACAGCAATTTGAACAGGGGAAGTTTAATGTAATATACAGAAGTATTAACTGTAATATAGGAGTGGAGTGATGGGAAATAAGCTAGTAAAAGTTAAAGAGAACTGTGAAGAATATAGGAATAGCAGATGTAAGGAGCAGCTACAAATATAAAAAATAGCACTAGCACTAACATAACAGTCCCAAGGAAAAGACGAAGCTCCTTCCCCCCACTCTCCCACCTTCCATCCTGGGCTGAGACATAGACTTCATTTGTGGCCATGGTTCTGACTCATTGTATGGCAGAGAAGTTGCTATGGTACCACACCTGTGGAACGTGCTGGAAATATGTTCTCTAAGATGCTGAGAAAGCTGGTGGCTTGGCAGTGTCTTACTGAGGCACTCTGCTACAAAAATACCTAAGGAAGTGTGCCAAGGGAAATTCAGGTTGCGATGAACTGCAAGACTGGGTGATGAAGAAGCCATCTATGCTAGCACATCAGAACAAGGAAGCAAAACTCCTTTCCTCTTGCAATATCTGTCCAACATCCTCTACTGGCAAAGCTTAAAATCATTCCAACTTGAAAAAATAATTAAAGACCTTGGATAATTTTCACAGATCAGACAATGCAGGATGAGTTTGGAGTTGAGAGGCAATAAATCGATAACTGACATGTCAGGTAAGAGATTTTGGTGATCATATCAAGAGAATGGAAAAGATGTTGTAGTATCTTTGACAGGTATAGAGCCATTAACAAAGTAGATTTAACAGGATTTGATAATAGGTTGAATGTTGATTTGAAGAAGAAGGAGAAATAAAGAATCCTCCACCAGGGATGATTGGTTCCCTGAGATGTGTAATTCAAGAAGAAATGATCCTTGGAGATTCATCAAGAAGACTGGTAGGGAAGTAAGTAAGTAAGTAAAGTTATAGACACATTGACTTAAAGATATGTATTAAATATCTAGATGGAAGTGGCCTATGGGTAATTGAATACAAAGATCTGGAGCTTAGGAGAAAGATACAAACATAAATAGATTTTACATTTCCTATATAAAATAATTATTAAATACTTGACATAGATATCACAGAGAGTTGGTAGGTAATATAGTACGAATTGGATTATAGCAACCAAGAGTGAAAAGAATGAAAGAGAAGGCTGCCAAAGACAGGGACTCTAGAGAACACTAGTATTTAATGCCCTTTGGTTCTTTTGGCTTCTGCCAGTTAGGATGTTTAGTACCAAGTATTTTCTTTACAATGTCAGGCCCTATGTAGCACATGGAGAGTTTATCCCAATTGAGACATTCCATATATTTTTATATCTTTTTTTTCTAAAATATGGCAAACTATAATGTGTGCTCCAGCACCTAAATCCAATAGTTATCCACATTCTAGACAATGGACATTTACAAAAATTTCTCATACAATGATTGAATGATGTGAGCTATCAGGAAGCAACATCATCTTAATAAATCAAGAGTGATACCTGCAGAGTGATTTATAGCCCTGGGTAGAATTAACTAGCTCTCCCAGGGTGAAGTTTCTTGGGGAACCATTCCTAAATGAGTTAGAAGATCCCCTGGGGAGGTCAGTGGTGGTGTTGGAAAGCCTATGGGCAAGCAGGCCCATGGTTTCCCCTTGATGGTTTGCGCTCCTTCCTTATTACCATCACTGTAGTCACAGTCCTGTCAGTAATTATAAGAACAAAAATTGTAAAAAAAAAAAAAAAAGAAGAGAGGAATAGGAGAAATGCCAAATGAAAATTAATTTTAAAATTAGATAAAAGTAAAACTGATTTTTCAGAGTAAAATACAAGAGAAATATTAAGAATTAATGGTAAACAAGTAGGCATAAATAAAAAATAAAATACATAATCAAAGTTAAAAGTTAAAGCGATGTTTTAATAAGGATTATAACAAACGTGATGCTTATGTTGCAGTGTGAAAGAAATGAAAAATCTTAAAATCCTCAGGCAAAATATTAATATGAATGTACAAAATTAATAACTTAATAATTATAAAGTATAAAACTATAGGTCTTTAAAGTTAGGAAAATTTTAAAAAATATTTTTTAAAAAGGTGAAAATGCTAGTTGATGAAATAAATATAATACTAAAGATATAGAGGAAAGTCCAAGGTGAGTTAATGAAGTATGTTTGAATGGGAGGTTGACAGGGTAGAAATGACGAAATCAAACATAAGTAGGGCAGGGATTTGAATTCTTACTAATGTCTTCTACGTTTCTAATTTCTGGTATATGGTCCACCACCTTGAACTAACCTGGCCTAATCACTCTGAAAAATGGCCTGCAGGCATATGATCTTGCTTTTCCTCCAGCCTTCATTTCAAATCAGAGAAACATGAAGACCCACAATCACCTACGAAGACCCAGACATTGATGAATTCAGTGCTCTCAGAAACACCAACAGTCTCAGAAAATCAGAAAAACAGGAGATTTACTCATACATACCATAAGTCATTAGTGTATATTAAGCATAATCACAGAATTATATTGGTGGAAAAGAAAAATGAAAACAAAGAATGAAAAAAATGAAATCTTGGCAGATAGTCATGACATAGCTTATGGTGGAAAATTCCTGTCTGTGTATTACATACTTACCTCAGAATGACTTAAAGGGTAATTTCCCTATGAAAATTATAAGCAGAGTAGTTTAGGCAATGTGCAATTTCAATTCTTGGCTCATGCTTCTGCCATGATTTAATAAATCACAGGCGTATTTGCAATGTAGAGTGAAACAAAACGTTTTGACATTATAAAGTTGTGGGTTTGAATCTTAATTCTGCTTTAAGCTGTTTATGAGTTTTACCCCCTAATATATCAGATCCCATAGGATTCAATGTGTAAATGAGGGTAGAATGCATCTTGTAGGGCTATTTTGAAGATTAAAAATAATGCAAACAAACATCTAGCACAATATATGGCAGAGAGTGAATTGTACCCCTCATTTCTGTTGTTAGACTTACAGCTACTGAGTTAGCACTGCTCTGAATCAGCATTAATCTTCAATCATAAACTAACTTGATCACTAACAAGGTTTTGAAAGGCCACAAGCGAGCCAATTAACTTCATTAATTGGTGTCACAAATGAACACTGCTTTTTAAAAATTCCAGTGACTTTCCTTTTATATTGTAGTCGTATAACAAAATACATAATTGATCATTGCGGTTAAAATAATTTCTGTACTAATTCATTTATCCAAATGTCTTTCACATTAGTGCATTCTTATTTAGTAGCTAGTGTTGTCATAAAATTGGTCAGATGACCATTCATAAAAAGATAAGGAGACATGGTAAGTCAGACAGAACAGGGTCATAGCACATGTGGAACTTAGTTATTTAGCACAATAGGATTTGGCTTTAAGGTAAGAAAAGTTGTTTTAAGTATTATTGATTTTTACTTGGAAAATGTGTCCTATTGATTTTTCCATCTAGACCTATAACTATGGCTTTTAATGCACCATTCTTGTCTATAATGACGACCAATGGAAAGTCAAGAGCGAAAATGGGATGATTCAGGCGGGGAAAGGGTAAAATGAGGTTTTAAGAAAAACTACCTAAAAGAGCTCCCTCCGCCACACACACACGTGATTGTACTTCAAAGTGCTACTTACTTCTGAAGTGGAAAACGAATTTCTTAGCTTTCTGAAACCATGTGGCGAGTTTAAAAAGTAAACAACTGAATTTGCTGTTTCAAAGCATCTATGCTTTTGGGTAAAGAATTCCTGGGTTTCTGCCAAAAATAAAGTTCAATTATTTGGAGGAGTTGGTTGTTTGAATTTCTGCATTTCTTTTAATCAGGATTTTTTCTCCCAGCTGTCATTAGTTGGTTCTATTTTATTACCTTTTGAGACTTGGCATTCAAGCATTTGGAAATGTATTTATTCAGTCAGTGTAAGAAACGAACAACAACAACAAAACTGCTGGAATTCTGAAGAACACTGCTTATCATCTGGCATTGCACAGTCAATATTCTTTGTGTGTCAAAGAACCTACTTCTACAGGGCTACCCAGGAGTAGCCTCTGTACAAAATGCCTTTATTTTCCTTTTTATTTCCTTTCTCAGTGCATCTTTCTTACTTTTCTTTCTTACCTCTTTCTCTACTCCTTCCTTTCCTTTCTTCCTTCTCCGTTGCTCTGTCCTCTCTTTTCTCCCTTACTTCCTTCCTCTTTTCTGAGTTTCTTCTTTTTTCATTCAAATTTGAAAGCTCCAAAGAAATAATTTACTTAAAAGTTCAATATTTGTGAAAAGGGGTTTTCAAGAAACAAAGTTTATTATTTGTACCAGATTTTGAACAGAATAGAATGAAAGTGCAAAGAAGACAATTCCATCAACATGATAATAGATACTACCCTTTATCTCAACAGTTTATGATTTTAGTTTTTGCACCATGAAACAATCACTTGTTAAGCAAATCCACTTAAGTGCTCTGGGAATTTTCAGATTCATTTAGAGTCTTTTAGTTAAGAGTGCTACATTGATTTTTTTTCCAGACATTGATTACTGCCTGAAAGAGGATAAGGTTACAAGAACAAAAAAGCACCTAATAACTGGACAAGTTATTAACCTATAGAGCATTGAATTTATTATCATTCATAATATTAAAAATTTTTAACTATGAGGTTTAAGGAATCCCATAAAATATATTCCTATAGAAGAAAAAGCCCAGGTTTCTGCATTAACATTTTAGTTAACTAAATAGTATCATTTATACAAACTGATGTTTTGCATAAAGTAAGACACCTATTATTCAAATATTGTTGGCCATTTAAGTAGTTGTATAGTATCCCTCATTTTATGCTTGATGATCATTGAGACGACGTAAATCCTGTAGTCAAACAGGCATAATCTAGTTCCTTTCCTCTATCAGTCTGGGTTGTCCTTTAATTTTTTAAAATTGGATATACTGTCTTCAAGAAGACAGTATACAGAATTGGTTTATTTTAAGTAAGAGGTAAGTAGCAAAGTTAGGCAATGAGATCAGCTTCCAGTACAAGTAGTAGTTGTCTGTGGAATACAGTAGTCAGTGGGAGGCCTGCCTCAGGTGAGATGACAAAATTTTAATGGATTTGAGAAGCAGTTCTCTGTTCCTCTACAACTTCCTTCTGCCTAAGTCTGGGGAAAAAGCGAAACAACCTGAAACCTATTATAGAGAAGTGATTATGTCAGAAATTTTATACAAGCTTGATTTTTCTGTTTGGAATCATGGTGCGGGAAGGATAAGAGAGTGTCAAAAAGAGTGAAGTTCAAAGAACTGATTTTCCTCAGGCAAAATTGAAGATTATTAATTATATTGCCTAAGGTTGAATTTATTTGTACTTATATCTTTATTTAAAAACAAACTATTAGGAGTAGTTCCAAAAGGAAGTAGTTCAAAAAGAGTAATAATTCTTTATGTCTCTGCTTATTTCCTTTAGTCTCTTCTGCAGTCTTTACATTCAAAGAAACAAATACATTTTTAAAGGCATATTATACAAAATTGTCTTCTTTTTTTACTTGACCAATAAAACCGGAGAAGTGACAATCAAAACTGTGGCTCTTCAGACAAGCTTGAGGCAATTTTGGATTCAAGCATTAGGAAAAACAAAATCAGACTTTCTTTCTCACTTTGTGCTTCTGCTTTTGCTGACAATGTCACAAAGGTACTGCACATCAAAGAAGGCCTCTAAAGCAGACCATTAGATCACAACCAGTTACAAACCTCCAATTTTTAGCTCTTCTAATGAAAACCTGCACTCTGGCACCATTAGCCTAATTCCTTTTTACAGCTCCAAGATCATCAGTGTCATTTCAATTAAAATAACACACAAATATAACAGTATTTATCCTCAAAAAGCCTCATAACTAAGAATGGACCTTTGTTAAATCCTCAAATCTTCAACCACATAAATCCTCTTCTAAAGCAAGCAGGTAATCCATTCAGCCTTAAAATATTACTGATGTGGCATGCCACACTTACAAAGCATTCTGTTTTTCCACAATACTTTTTTTTCCTTAACATCTTCTGGCATTTCGTTCCTTGCTCTTTTTCAAAAGAAAAATTGCAGAAAAATAGGATCTAACTTTACTGAGAATTATTACTTTATAAATCTTCATTTTCCAGAGTCTCTCATCTTCTCTGACATGATTCACCAACGAAATTATTATTTTATGAAAAGGAACAAGAATCATAACAAGGAACACCTTTGTTTCTCCACAAGTGTTTTGGTAATTAGAAACATGAAGACAGCTTCGTTCTCTAAGAATACCTCTGAGGAAAACGTTTCAAGTATTTTTTCTGAGCTGTCATGACTTTAACACACCGACCAGTCTTCCTGACACACTTTGAATCAGATATCCCTAAGCAGTGAAGCAGCAGTTTTTCCCCCAAACTGACATTTGGTAAGCATTTATCAATCTAATAAACATTAACCTGATCATATGAGTTTAAGAAAACCCAGCTCTTGAAATTATATTATCTCCATTCAAATTCACTTTCACAGAGCTGAAGTCCATTTCTCCTACTAGACACAGCTGTCATCAGAATCAACAGTAGCTTGTACTGAATGATCGGTTACCTAGTGGTAAAGGACTATACGCTATATGCATTTGGGAAGCATTTTGATCATGAAAAATGTGGAAATTGATCTACGGCACTACTTGATGTCTACTTCTTATATTTTATTAAACTTCCATAGTACAAAAGAGATCAAGTATAGCCATTTAAGTATAGTCTATAAAATGCACACAGCAGAGATTTTTTTTTTTTTTTTTGCGAAATACAAAGGAAAATCTTAAGAGGGAAAGGAGTGTATGACCTAAGAGCAAAATCAGATTTAAGAGCTAAGAGCAGAATCTCTGTGAAATCACAGGAAAGGCTTGTAGTAGGAGAATAGGATAATGAAACACATCTGTCACGTAGCAGAAAAGCTAGATTTGTAGAATCAACACAGTAGCCAAGGGAAAAACCAGGCTACTGTGTAAACGACTGAGCTTTAATTTTGATCCAGTAGGACAACTGGTTAGAATACAAAGACCTAGATTGAAAAATCTTGCAAATCACTAGAATTCATACTCTTTTCTTTTTGAATAATCAAGCAAACCTGATCACAGCTTAACCTAAAGAAAGAAGATTTCAATGTCTAGAGCAGGTGTCAGTAGATGTTTTCCATAAAGGTTCAGATAATAAATATTTTAGGCTTTACAGGCCTTTCAGTTTCTATTACTACTACTCAAATATTTGTCCTTGCAGTGTGAATACAACCATAAACAATACATAAACAAATGAACATGGCTATGTTCCAGTAAAATTTATTTATAGGCACAAATTTGAATATTCATATGATACAAAATATTCTTCCTTTTATTTTTCTTCAACCATTTAAAACCACGTTAAAAACTTTTTTTTTAGTTCTCAGAATGCACAAAGGCAGGCACTGGCCAACTTTGATTTGTGGGCTGTAGTTTGCTGGCTCATAATCTAGAGAAATAAAACCTATGTAATAAGTGAGCATGTTGAATGCTGGGAATATACAAAATCTGAGTTGTTTTTGTAGGAATTTTCTACTCTGAAACTTATTTCCAAGAATTAATAGCATCAGCAACTTGAAGTAGTCTAATTCAGTTTTTCTGACTCAAGAGCCTATGACTTAATTTAGTGACAAAAAAAAAAAGAACTTAAATAGATTTGGCAGATTGTGCCTAGCACTATTTCTATTTCTTTGTGTCTTGCTCCAACTACTATAACTACAATTATAAAACTATCTTAGAGACTAGATGGATATTTTTAAATAATTAGCTACATCTTTTTCTATGAAATACACAAAGATATAATGTATGTTTAAATATATGGAAAACTGTGTATCTTATCATATGGTAGTTACTTGAATCTCAGGCTGTAGTGCCAAGATGAAAGTAGCATATCTAACTTTAAAGAGGACATTTACATTTTTAAGGTAGTATGTACAGTGGTTAAGGGAATGTTTTATAGAAACAGATTGCCTGGACATAAATCAAAGTTCTATCACTTATTACTGTACGACTCTGAACAGGTTACTTTCATAAACTTTGTGCCTTGGTTTATTCACCTACAAAATGGAGAGATTCCATAGGGTTGTTTTGAGTTAATCTATGTAAAATACTTAGAAAAGGGAATGACACAAAGTAAGACTTATAAAGTTGTTTGGTTTGTTATCATTATCAGAAGCACCCTCTCATGTCTTATTTCCTCATTCTTAGAAACTCCTTTTGAGTAATCAAATAATATACCCCCCCAACACACACACACAGACTCACATAATTTTGGTTGGCATGAAAAATTAGGTGATCCAGATAAACTTCCTTTAGGTGAAATTTAACACTTATCTTGATCAACTTTCACTATAACAGTAATTTCCTAGTTAGACTCTTCATTTCAATATGAATAATAGAACTTATTTTAAAATATAAAAGAATATTTCATCTTTAGAGGGTATAAGAAGAGATGAAAGTCATATCTTACACTAAATAGACAGTTAAATGGTTAGTTCAAGTATATGGATTTGAGCAAAAAGAACATTATCAGTTACCTTTAATTATACTGAAAATTTTGCCTCAAAGGATTAGGATAATTTTATCCCATTGACAGGTTACTCTTCCTCTTATTTAAATGACTCAGTAGTCTAATTGAACATTATATGTGCATTTCTAATTTTAGCACAATATTTGTATTCATTCTACATTGAAATTCAGTAAGAGAGGTTATGAATACAAGCAACGGCTCCCTAACTTCCATACTTATGAATTAGTCTTATGGTAAGGTATTTCAACAATCTGGTCGTAGTTTTCACATTAAAATATTTATATATGGTAATTGACAGCATTACCACTAAAGTATAAAACATTCTATCACCTTGTCTTCCTGACCTTTTTAAAAATAAATTCTAAAATGAATGCTTACAAGTTTAACATCATACAAAACCCAAGTTTTGAGATAAACCAATGAAGCAACCACAAAAACAAAATGCAGTAAAACTCCAGATAATCTGTAAAATGCAAATATATATATATGTGTGTGTATATATATATATATGATGTACATTCTTTTGTCTAGCTTCCTTATATCCTTTTCAGGACAGGAACAGTTATAAATATTTACACAAAACACACTTAACCTAATTTTATCTTTATTGTAACCTATTAGGTATCTGTTACTCTCCCTGTCTTTAAGTGACAGAACTTATTTAAAAGAACTTAAAAGATTTAAAAGAACTTAAAGCTTATGCTGTGTCTTTAAGATTGTGTTGCAAATACGGGTCGTAGTTAGAATTTGAATGCAAGATTTTAATTACTAGTCCAAGTCTCTTCCCACTACACAAGAGATGACGTACATTAAATTACACTACAGCATAATCTGATGATGCCATTTTTTTCTGACACGACTGGGGAATACAAGTACTGAATTTTTCAGAAGTAGAAATTGACTTTTGGGTCCCAGAGAAACATTTATTTTAATCATTATTTGATAGAAATCTTCTGAAAAACTATTAATACTTCCCTGTATTCTTAAAAAGAGGCCACTGAAGGGAATTTGCTCTTATCTTCATCATTCACAGCCTCCATCTTGAACATCCACTACCATACCCTGTGGTAATGCCTTGCCTGTCAAGCTGTCAGCTGTCATGGTCTGCCATCATCCTACTTGCCTCTAACAGCCTTCTGCTCCAATTCCTCTCAGTGACTCTGGGTCAGGGAACCAGATGACCAAGCCTTTTCAAGATTATAGGTAAAGACCCTAAGTTTCCTTAACTATAAAATGAGATTGCTATACCAGATCCGTAGTTCTCAATCCTGGCTGCATATTTGAATTACTTGGGGACCGTTTTTGTTTTTCTTTTTTAAACAAATATTGCTCCAGTTCCACTGCAGATTCTGGTTTAATTGGTCTGAAATGGAGCTTCACCATTGGTATTTTCAAAATGCTCCTAAAGTGTTGTGTTTTGCTTTGTTTTTCAGCCAGATTTGTGATAGTATTAGATGATGTATAAAATATCTTTAAATCTGAAATATATTGTTTTCACAGCTAAAAGAATCAGTAGATCTCTAAATGAAGGTCTAAATTCTCTACTCTAGTTTCTAGCTAAGTAGAATATATATATATATATATATATATATACACACACATATATATATATCTGCATATACACACACACACACACACATATATTCTTCCTCAAATCATCATTTGAAACTAGTGTACAGTTTTGCATAGTAAGGTAAAGGCTTCCTATTTTCATCAAACCTACTCGGTATTTCCTCTCTAATTTTTTAAATTCCCCTCTACAATTCTCCAGCTAAATTATTAGATTAGGTTGCAAAAACTTAACTAATGAATGTAGCAATCTAGCATTTTGAAAATGACCCCATATATATAATTTTATATCTCTAACATTATAACAAATTATTATTATCTTTGCTTCCTTCCTTCCTTCTGCAACTTTTATTTCTATTGCTATGTGTTTGCTATTGCCAGAGACAGGAAAACAAAACAAAACAAAAAACCCTCCATTTCAATGGAGTTCATAGGTTAATGTGGAAAAACTAACAAGTGAGCAGACAGTTGTAATCTATGTGCTAGAGATATTGTAGATTCCTGTAATAGTGCAGATTGGGTGCAACTAAACCAACCTGGGGAGGATAGGATTCCTAGAGGAAGTTAAGGTTCAATTTAATCTTGAAAAACTCACCTAAGTAAGGAAGGAAAGGGTCAGAGGAAAGACACTATCAGGAGAAAAATATGAGCCTCTTTAAAAAGATTTAACAGTGTAGAATACTCTGGGGGATTTCAAGTATGAGTTTAATATGAGTGTTAGGTAGAAAAAAATAGAAGAAAGTATAGAAAGCTGAGTCAAATAATCAGCTTGGAGGTAGTTTATGGAGGAACCTAAATGTCCTGCCAAAGATGTCACATTTTTACTATAATGACAATAGGAAGGCATTGAAGAATCTTAATGTGCAAACCAAACATATAAGTAATCCACATTTCACGTTCACGACTAAAACATTAAAACGTGATTATCATTTAGCACTATTGCTATTTATGAATTTGAAGAAAATAATGATATACCCTGGTTAGAGATTGATAGTTTAGAAGTCAAGGTAATAATCACTAATAATCAATAAGCATTTATCTTTTTGGAGAATCTATGTAGACAGATTTGCCATTTATGATCACTGAGGCATGGAGTAGAGGAATCAAAGTGAGGATGAAAAAGATAACTTTCATTTCAACTTGTCAATGTTGACAATGAGATAGTCAATTAAACACATTCCATATGTATATATGAAGGACCTGAACCCAAGAGAGAAAGAGAGCATATAAACACGGAGAAACAAGTCTACAGGGTATTTGATACTATAGTTTTATAAAGTGAACATAGAGATCGAGATTAAGGAACATAACTCTCAGAAGCATAAATATTTAATAGGCAGGTGAAGGAATACGGCTCTATAAGGAGGTGGAGAAGAAATAACTAGAAAGGTAAGAGAAAAACCAAGGGAGACCAATATTAGGTAATCTCCAATAGGATAATGTTTCTAGATTGTGTGTAGTGAGGAATGTCAATGTTGTAGAACAGTGGAGGGACTGTTTATAGTGACATGGCTGAGGTTAGCAGCCAGAATGCTGAGAGTTGAGGAATAAACAGCAAGTGAGGTAGTGTTTTTTCTTTCTTAAAAGAAATGTTCTACATGTACTTAGTCACAGGTTGTTCAGCTGATACTTAGTTACATAATTTCTTATTTGAGAAACTATGTAGTCACTGTAATGGCCTTCTTGAATTAAACAAAAAGTTACTTTCTGCTTCCATGAATCTTTGATATCATTTAACCCCACCTATCTCAAGGAAATTTCAATATACCTCCTGTTAAGTCACCAATATCCTGCTTGTTATTGGATTGCAAATACCCACTTTGGGAGTTAGTACTAACTACTTCTCTCATTTTCTTTGTAAAATCCCAATCAATAGCTGTAGAGCTTTTACAAAATGGCTACTAAAATAATTCTTGTTAGATTTACTCTTTTGTTTAGTTAAGGAGTCAGGAGTGATGTCAAATTCTCCTGATTCCATGCCATTTGGAACAAGAGTTTTTAAAATCATTGCTATTGTAAGCCTTTGGAAACACTGTGCAACTTCCTAAATATAGGAATATATTTTGTTTGTAGAGAATTTACTTAGAAATATTGAAAATTTAATACATTACTCTCAGTATTCAAAAGATTAAAGAATAAAAATCCTTGAAGTATTCTTAATCTTCTATAAATATATTGGGGTACAAGTTAATGGATTTCACTAAATTTAATTTTCTTGTGATTAAATAGCTGATGTGCATATTGGTCAAAAGTAAAAATACTAAGACAAATCCCAGACAAAACTGCATTTTTTAAAAGCAAGTTCTTCAAATAACTTACCCTCTAAGTAAACAATGACTTACAGACAAAATAGCAATTATCTTACCTAATTTTCCTGGTGTAGAAGAAAAGTTATATCCATTTCTAGGGTGCGCTGAAAGTAAATTAATGACCATGCATTTCAGCTAGAATGAGATTGATATTACTGAATGTGGTAGGAAAATCATTATGTATAACTTATGAATTTTAAGAATCTGTATTATGTTTCTTTTCATTTCTTCTTTCAATGGCTGTGAATTTAGACCTGTTTGAATCTAAGACTTCAGGAAGAAACAGGAAAAGAAAGCAACCTTATTTGTTATACATCTGCAAGCACTGTTTTTCTGGTGTGTGATACATCATGCTCATGGTATTATTTGTGCATTCTGTTTCCAAGATGTTGGTAATTTATTTCAAATCTCTTTAGCATACTTATTTAAATAAGAATTATGAGAAAGGACCTATTTCTTATCAAGAAGAAAATATATACTACTTAGAAAGTCCTGTGATATATGTGGTTCTCTCTATGTACAGATACTGTACTTATTATCCATGCAATATCTTAGCATCATATCTTTTAAAATTCAGATTTCATTGTGAATTCAGCAGTAACAGCCTCTATAATAACCATGTCAGGACTAACTAGATTGCCATTGATGTGATTTAAAAATATGCACTATATATCAGGAAAGGTGTGAATTATAGTTTGATTTAAAGAAGGCAGATCTCTTATGACAATTACTTTACAGGCTATGACATTTTCAATCTTGTTATATGAGATTTTCCTTTCTGCATAGTATATTTACATTGAAAGCTTACATATATTGTGCCCTGAGAATTCAATTAGCTAGATTTTCTTTTAATTGTAAATGATGGTTGAAGATACCATCAAAACTCACTCATCCACTCATTCATCAACACTTGCATGCTTACTGAATACTATGCTAGTTGCTAGGAATCAAAAGATGCATAGTAAATGATCAATTCTGTAATGAAAACTATAGCCTAATAGGACAAGCAAAGAAATCAACAATTTTCATGTGGTATGGTTTTCCATACCTGCTGAGAATACAGGCACATTCTGGTTCATTAAACAATTATAGTTTTTATCATAAATTAATACCTTAGAAATCTGATCTATAAAACTTTTTTGAAGTTAACATGACTCAAGCATTAAAGACTGATTCCCTCTTAGTTTAAAGAAAAAAAATCAAATTTCTGACCTTTCACAGCTGAGTTCTAGAACCTGGAAAGTGGAAATCTACTGAAGAAAGATGACTCTTAAAATCCAGGCAATTTTCCCTGCTAATGCTGTTATTCCACCTCACCTTCTTTAAGGAGCACAATCAACATGTATATATGATATAGTTCAAAATGGGAGAGTGCACAAATGGTAGAGTACCGCAAAATAATCCTCAGTAGACTTAAACACAGATTTCAAATTTTTACATTTAAGTCTGAATTTAAGTGTGCATGTAAAAGAGAATGAAAAATATTAGTTGTTGGAAATATAGTTCTAATGATTAAATTTTATTAGGGGTAAAACCTGGCAATAGAAAGGAACTAGCATTGTTAAATGGCATAGAATCTGATTTTTATTTTAAATGCACTGTTTCATTTAATCTTAAAAAATTATTAGTTGAGGCTTAGAATAAAGAGGAAATTTGTTCAAGAAAAAAAGCTAAGAGATTCACCATTTATTTTATTTTATTTTATTTGGCCGCACCACGTGGCATGTAGGGTCTTAGTTTCCCAACCAGGGATCGAACCCGCACCCCGTGCATTGGAAGCGTGGAGTCTTAACCACTGGACCGCCAGGGAAGTCCAACCTTTTATTTATTGATATGATAAGTTCAATGAGAGAAAGACCTGGTTCTTCCTTTTCTTTGTATTTCCAGTGCCTTGTAGACCAAGTTAAACATAAATATTTGAATGATAAATTTCTGAGGTTACAGAGATAATTAACTTACAACAATGATATCTTTCTAATGTCAAAGTTCTTAAATAGATATCCATTGATCTTATGTAGAAGCAAGAAGCAGCAGCCTTAATACATACTTAGGAAAATCATCATAACAGGACAAAACATTTTGCCCAATACTTTCTATGACTCAAGACCTTGCATTTTAGGGAGCTTTTGGAATATTTTCAGGGCAGTTCAAGAAAGTGTACTTGTTTTAGCCACAGTATACATCTTAGATAATTAATGGGCATCTTAGTTCATGCTTCTATAACAAATGAGCATAAACTGGGTGGCTTATAAACAACATAAATTTATTTCTCACAGTTCTGGAGTCTGAGAAGCCCAAGATCAAGGCTCCAGCATATTCGGTGTCTAGAGAAAATCCACTTCTCAGTTCATAGATGATCATCATCTCCCTGCATTCTCACATGGCAGAAGGGGCAAGAGAGCTCTTGGGGTCTCTTTTATAAGGTCACTAAACCCACTCATGAGGGTTCCATCCTCATGAGCTAATCACCAACCCAAAGGTTCCACTGCTTAATACTATCACATTGGGGGTATTTCAAAATGTGGATTTTGTGTAAAATCTATAAACAAACGTTCAAGCTATAACAATGAGAAAGCTATAAAACTATTATTCTCTTTTCTGAGCCATTAAATAAGATCTATATTTAAAAGCAATCTTGAACCTTTTCACTGATGGGTTGTATATTTGGCTCTAGCTATGTTTTTCATAATTGAACAGTGGTAATTCAAGCTGTCTTCATCAGCTACTACTACGACAACTAGATGTGGGAGGCCAAAAAGAAAAAAAAGGTTGCTGGTCACATTACAATGTGAAATGCTATGCTTCCATTTCAACAAATTCAAAATTTCTGAGCTCAATATGAAATGAATTAGTATAAAATGCATTTGCACACATCATAGAGAATGAGCCCATGGCCCATGGCTGGCAAAGAGAAAGATTATCAAACATCTTACAACAGAGTTATTTCCAGTTAAAGAAGGTTGGACTTGGATCAAATTTTCTCTCTGGTTACAAATTTAAGAGATATCAGGTAGAACGAGCTTGTCCGAACTCCACTACCAGCACTCCCACATTTAAAACACTGACATTTAACCAATTCTCTTTATCATGTAGGTCTAGCAATTTAGAGAGATTGCTCCAATGTTTCCTATTTTGCTGGGTTGGAAGAACACTGTGAATTTTAAGAAAGTAGACTCCAGGATCATGACAGGCTGGATTTGAGACTTGACTCTGGAAATGCTGGCTGTGTAACTTAGGGTAAATTCGATAATATCTATACTTCATAGAGTTGTAAGGATTAAATGAATTAAAAATATGAAAAAAAAAAACCACTTAGAGCTCTGTGCTAGCACAGAGGAAAGATCCAATAAAAAATACTTATTTGTTTATTTGTTCATCTCTCTATGTGAAATTATCTTTAAGTTTTCCAAATCATAAAGCAAGTCCCAGGAAATTTTCCAGAGATTCTGACATTTACATAGTCTATCAGTATCCTCACATCTTCAACTCTATACTTGCTTAGTTTAAATCATATTATCCATCCTTTTAGGTACTTCTTCCCACCTCCACTAACTATACCTATTGTACCTACTCTTCTATCAAAAACTCAACACTTGTTAAATCCAAGCTGAATCATGTGCCTCTGTGAAGATGAATGAGGCTGGAGAAATACTCACCACTATGCTAACTTGCCTCATGTTAAATCTATGATCACAGATGTGGAGTGAGACCCTCGCCCTGCTATGATTTCTCCCACCACATTTTCCTAGTTACCCCTCTCTTCCATTCATTTGAGTACTTTTCCACACATTCTCTTTTCTTCAAACTTATAATCCTCCCTTTTTCTCATGCTCTGATAACCTTGCTTCTTTGGTGATTAGGGGAAAAACTAAAAGTAATAAAGTTTTGTGTCCTTAAAACCTCACAAAACCACAGCACCAATAACTCCTGCATCTGTACCAAGATGCTCCCTTTCTTCTTGTTACAGCTGGTGACTTGTCCACTATCTTATCTAATGCCAGGCTCCACTTGTGCCCTGCATTTTGTATCCTATTTTTAGTCATGGAATATCCTTCTGTAAAATTTCCCCTTTCTTTCTGACATTATCAGATTTTCCCTCTGAGCAGAATTATTTTTTAAAAATTTCCCAACTTAATTAAAAAGAAAACTCTTTATATCCTTCCAGCTACTCCCCAATTGTCTGCTCCATTATAGCAAATGGCTCAACTATATTGTCTGTATTTTGCTGCCTGCACTTCTTTTTTTAAAAAATTTATTATTTTTTTATACAGCAGGCTTTTATTAGTTATCCATTTTATACATATCAGTATATATATGTCAATCCCAATCTCCCAATTCATCCCACCACCGTGCCCCACTTTCCCCCCCTGGTGTCCACACATTTGTTCTCTACATCTGTGTCTCCATTTCTGCCTTGCAAACCGGTTCATCTGTACCATTTTTCTAGATTCCACATATATACGTTAATATACGATATTTGTTTTTCTCTTTCTGACTTACTTCACTCGGTATGACAGTCTCTAGGTCCATCCACGTTGCTACAAATGACCCAATTTCATTCCTTTTTATGGCTGAGTAATATTCCATTGTATATATGTACCACATCTTCTTTATCCATTCATCTGTCGATGGGCATTTAGGTTGCGTCCATGACCTGGCTATTGTAAATAGTGCTGCAATGAACATTGGGGTATACGACTCTTTTTGAATTATGGTTTTCTCTGGGTATATGCCCAGTAGTGGGATTGCTGGGTCATATGGTAATTCTATTTTTAGTTTTTTACAGAATCTCCATACTGTTCTCCATAGTGGTTGTATCAATTTGTCTGCATTTCTTCTTTTCCCTTCTTTCTTGAAATTTTTTATTCATGATTTCCTTCCCATCCCTTGTCTGTAAATACTTTTTCAAGGTCCCCTATGATTAACACATCACCAAATCCAATAGACATTTCTCAATCTATATACTTTACAATTTAAAACAGATCATTACTTGATATTTCCATATTAATTTCTTATTGACACTCTAAATGGCTTCTGAGACATCCCACACTTTTACTCATCCACTTACATCTCTGGACATGGCTTTTCATTCTCTTTTCGTGTTTTTGATTTGATCTCAACCTCTAAACACTGGAGTTCCCAGACCTCAATCTTGTAATCACTTCCTTTTTCTACCTATAACAGTCCTTGGTCTCATCTAGTTTACTGGCTTTTTATTATCATTTATTATTAATAATTCTGAAATATATTTTAACCCATGTAATTCTCATAAATTCTACACTTCTATATTCAAGTATCTACATCGTATTTCAAGTTTAATATATTCACAAAATACTTTGATCTTTGACAACTTCTAAACCCATTTTTCATTCAGTATTTTTACTGTAATAAATGACAAAATTCTTCCACAGTCATTCAAGCCCTAAACCTTAGAGGCCTCTTGATCACTTTACCTACTGTTCCACTCCATATTCAGTTCATCTACTGGTATTACTAGCTCCATTTACTGATGAAAGAGAACAGAATATGCTAATCCAAAATATGCCATTTTAGCATATTGATTATTTTGAATTAAAGTTACTTAGGAAACAGCTGGTACAAGTAGGAAACTCCACCCTCCTTCATGCCCCTGAAAACAGGAAATAAATGTACCATGTGAAAGATATCCTTCCTGTACCAGGAGGATAGAAGGCACTCTTATCACCAGAAACAGGAAATTTAGGGCCGAGAAAGCTGTATGTACAAACATTATTACTTCTTCACTATTTTACTACCCCAAACCCCTTTGTTTTGTCAATTCTTTATAAATTTATTGTTTCCTTGGCTAAAAGGTATAAAAGCTGCCTGCTTTGGTCACTTCTCTGAGTCTCATATTTTATGGGGCTCCCATACATACAAAATTTGTTTTCTCCTGTTCATCTGTTTTATGTCAATTTAATTATTAGACCAGCCAAATGACCTAGAAGGAAAGAATGAAAAAGTTTTTTTTTTTTTTCACCCATACACTGGCAATGAAGAACTAGCATTTTTTGTAACAATCCTCTTGAGAGCAAGGCATAGTGGAGCTACTGTGGCAGTGAGAATTAGCAGGATTATGATCAGGGAGAGGAGAAAAGCCAAGTGAAGGAATCCCTTCCCTTTGAGCTGTGGATTCTGAAAGTGGCAGATGAGATGTTGAGACACATGAGCAGAGCTTCTGTGGTATCAATGTATTGAAGGCATAAAAATTGTCAGTGAGGTAGAGCCAAGAAAGAGATACCCAGTAAACGCTTCAAGCTTTGGGTTAGAACCACAAATGGCTACACCCTAGGAATATGAGTGAACTGGAACAGTTAACATGAACTAGAACTACCAATCAACTCAATTCTTAATTGGATTAAGGTGATCTTTTCATGTTCTAGCTGTCTCCCATAGCAAAATAAACCAACTTTAAGGAAATATAACATTAACTAGAGTCTCAATTTATCTCCACACTTTTCATATATTATATCTGACATTCAATACAAAATTAAATGTCATAAGTCACACAACATATTTAAAAAAAAGAAAATAATTACAATAGAAACATAATTAATAGAAAAGAGGGATACTAGAGTTATCATAGAGATAGACTTTAAAATATCTACATTAAACAGTTAAAAGACAAAGTAGAATTTCAGTAGAAAATTCCACTTAGTATATACAAAGAATTCAATGGCAATTAAAGAACTGAAAAAATATAATTTAAATTAAGGTATCAGTGGATTGGTTTACCATATTTGTCACAGTTAAGGGGAGAATTACAGTTGACCTTTGAACAAGACATGGGTTAAAGGTATCAATCCCTGTGCAGTTGAAAATCTGTGTATAACTTATGGTTGGCCCTCCTATATATGTGACTCCTCCATATCCACAATTCCGCATCTGTGGATTCAACCAACCTTGGATCATGTAGTACTTTAGTATTTATTGAAAAAAATTGGCATGTAAATGGACTTGCACAGTTCAGACCCGTGTTATTCAAGGTTCAACTACATTATATTGAAAACGAAGTCAGAAAGAAAGATCCTGATCGAAGAATGAAAAGAAAAGAAAAAAGGATAGAATATACAGAGAAGACTATAAGAGATATGTGGGCCAGAGTAGAATGGTCAAATATATTTGTAACTATAGTCCTAGTAAAAAGAGGAGAAAGATAGAGGGGTAAAAACAATATTTGAAGAAAGAATATTTGAGAATTTTTAAATGTGAAAAACACATTAAGTCAATGATGCAAATGGCATAACTACAAAGAAAACTATACTAGGTATATTATAAAATTACGTTTTTATATGTATATAAAAGAATTATCAAAAACATATTAACTGCTTAGAAATAATTCTAATGAAAAATGTATAAGACCTATACAATACACAAAAATTAAATCACTATTGAGAATTATTAGAAATGTAAATTCATGGAGGTAATTCCCTGGTGGTCCAGTATTTAGGACTCTGTGCTTCCGCTGCTGGGGCCCGGGCTCTATCCCTGGTCAGGGAACTAAGATCCTGCAAGCCACGCAGCACAGCCAAAAAAAAAACCAAAAAAAAACAAACCAAAAACCACACACAAATGAAATGTAAATACATGGAAAGACATATCATGTTATAGATTAAAAGGCCCAATATTGTAAAGAGTTTATTTCTTACCAGTTTAATTTAAATTTAAATGCAATCCTAATAAAATCCCAGCATAACCTGGAGGAAAATTGAATACTTATAGAAATAAGAAGTGCCACAAATAGCTAAGACCATCGTGAAGAAGAAAAATAAAATCAGAAGATTACCAGTCTGGATATCAAGATTGATTGGGACATCAGCAAGATGGCAAAATAGGAAATCTTGGACCCTCCTTCTCCCTAAGGACACATGGATTCAACAACAATCCACAGACCAATTCTCTTTGTGAGAAATCCAGAAACCAGTTGAGAGACTCCTGTACCCTGGATGAACACAAAGACAACCATACTGATGCTGGTAGAAAAATCCAAGACACCATTTTGCCATAATCCTTTTCTTCCAGTATGGTAGCATAAGACTGAAAGGAAACTCCCTGCTTCTTCCTGGGGAGAGAAGGAAGGATTGGACTATACCTCCAAAATTCTAGGGTATTTTGGGGGGAAGGAGAGATCCCAAGGGGAAGGCTTCAGTCTTGCCAGTCTCAGTGTACTGAAGAGACCCAAGATACTCTAGACACCTGAGGGCCAATAAAACACATGGTGGTTCAGATCAGATGCAATCACCCAGCAGAACTTCTTCCCCCAAATCAGCAAGATACCCTATCCTTGGGTAATTCCTGGGAAGGAGAGAGATTATAATATACACATAGCATTCAGATTTTTCTGAGGCCAGTCTTAAGACTATGGAGGGGACCTGGCATACTTTAGAAACCTGAAGTCTTCTGAGAACAGAAACATTAGGTCGAGGTATGCTGCTGCCCAAGAAGACCTGTGGTACAGCAGATACCAGAGAGAGCAGAGAGGACAAGCTCCCCAACAAAGGAAAAGAAACTGAAAAATCTCTCTAGTTGGGATTTTACACACACAAGTCCAGAGAAGACATATACACAAAGAAGGTTTGAGAGACACCAGAATCTCTGACTGGGGAGACTGATGAAGATTGGAAAAAGGGGTACAGCCTCTATGGAAAACAGTATGAAGTTTACTCAGAAACTTAAAAATAAAACTACCATATGATCTAGAAATCCCATTTCTGGATATTCATCCAAAACAACTGAGATCAGGATCTCAAAGAGATAGTTGTACTACCATGGTCATTACAGCATTATTCATAATAGTCAAGATGTGAAAACAATCTAAATGTTCATAGAGGAATGAGTGGATAAGGAAAATGTGGTACATGCATATAATGGAATTCACTCAATCGTACATATGTTCAATTCAACCTTAAAAAAGAAGGAAATCCTGCCATGTGTAACAACATGGATGAACCTTGAGGACCTTATGCCAAGTGAGACAAGCCCCAGTCACAGAAGGACAAATACTGCATAATTCCACTTACATGAGGTATCTAATATATCAAACTCATAGAAGCAGTGAGTAGAATGGTGGTTGCCAGGAGCTGGGGGAGGGGTAAATGGGTAGTAGCTGTTCACTCTGTGTAAGTTTTGGTTATGCAGAAGCAATAAGTTATAGGTCTGCCATACACTATCGTGGCTATAGTTAACAATACTGTATTGTATACTTAAAAACTTAAGAGGGTAGATCTCATGTTAAGTGACATTACCACAATTTAAAAATAAAAAAAAGATTTATTATTAACTTACAGTAACTAACAGGGAATGAAATTGGCACAAGGATTCTTAAACTTAGAATAGAGCCTCCAGAATCAGACCCACCCGAGTATAGTCTTGATTTGCAAAAAGGTAAAACTGCAGAGCTGTGGGAGAAAGGAGGGTCTTCTCAAAAAGAGTTCTGGGAGTGTCCTGTGAGGAGCTTCAGCACACATCCGGAGCTGATGTGTCGGCTCAGCCATTTCACGAGGAACTCTGGTCTGAAGGGCTGGGGGTAAGGCTTCTGCATGGGGCCCGCTATGAGCAAGTGAAACAGACTAAGTACAAAGGGAAAAAAGGTGGATGGGCTAGGCCCGAAGTGAGATTGCCAGATTTATGTCCTATCCAGATGAAATGTGGATCATCTAGCAACAGGAAGTGTGAACAGAGAGGACTTTCAAGATGGCAGAGGAGTAAGACGTGGAGATCACCTTCCTCTCCACAAATACATCAAAAATACATCTACATGTGGAACAACTCCTACAGAAGACGTACTGAATGCTGGCAGAAGACCTCAGAAAAGCCATGTGGCTGAGAGGGTCTTGGTGCTCCAGACGGCTGTCAGGCCTGAGCCTCTGAGGTGAGAAAGCTTAGTTCAGGACACTGGAGCACCAGAGACCACCAGGCCCTACATAATATCAATAGGCCAGAGCTCTCCCAGAGATCTCTGTCTCAACGCTAAGACCCAGCTCCATGCAATGACCAGCAAGCTCCGGTGCTGGACACCCCATGACAAACAACTAGCAAGACAGGAACACAACCCCACCCACTAGCAGAGAGGCTACCTAAAATCATAATAAGTTCACAGACACCCCAAAACACACCACACGATGCAGTCCTGCCCACCAGAAAGACAAGATCCAGCCTCATCCACCAGAACACAGGTACCAGTCCCCTGCACTATGAAGCATGCACAACCCACAGAACCAACCTTGCCCACTGGGGGCAGACACCATAAAAAAGAGAAACTTCAAACCTGCAGGCTGCGAAAAGGAGACCCCAAACACAGTAAGTTAAGCAAAATGAGAAGACAGAGAAATACACAACAGATGAAGGAGCAAGGTAAAAACCCACCACACCAGGAACTAGGCAGTCTACGTGAAAAAGAATTTAGAGTAATGATAGTAAAGATGATCCAAAATCTTTGAAATAGAATGGAGAAATACAAGAAATGTTTAATAAGGACCTAGAAGAATTAATGACCAAAAAAACGATGATGAACAGCACAAAAAATGAAATTAAAAATTCTCTAGAAGGAATCAATAGCAGAATAACTGACACAGAAGAACGGATAAGTGACCTGGAAGATAAATTAGTGGAAATAACTACCGCAGAGCAGAATAAAGAAAAAAGAATGAAAAGAATTGAGGACAGACTCACAGACGTCTGGGACAACATTAAACACACCAGCATTCGAGTTATAGGGGTCCCAGAAGAAGAAGAGAGAAAGAAAGGGACTGAGAAAGTATTTGAAGAGATTATAGTTGAAAACTTCCTTAATATGGGACAGGAAATAGTCAATCAAGTCCAGAAAGCACAGAGTCCCATACAGGATAAATCCAAGGAGAAACACGCCAAGACACATATTAATCAAGCTATCAAAAATTAAATACAAAGAAAAAATATTGAGAGCACCAAGGGAAAAGCTACAAAAACATACAAGGGAATTCCCGTAAGGTTAACAGTTGATCTTTCAGCAGAAACTCTGCAAGCCAGAAGGGAGTGGCAGGACATATTTAAAGTGATGAAAAGGAAAAACCTACAACCAAGATTACTCTACCCAGCAAGGATATGATTCAGATTTGATGGAGAAATTAAAACCTTTACACACAAGCAAGAGCTAAGAGAATTAAGGACCACCAAACCAGCTTTACAATAAATGCTAAAGGAATTTCTCTAGGCAGGAAACACAAGAGATGGAAAAGACCTACAATAACAAATCCCAAACAATTAAGAAAATGGTAATAGGAACATATATATCAACATTTACATTAAATGTAAATGGATTAAATGCTCCAAACAAAAGACACTGACTGCCTGAATGGATACAAAAACAAGACCCGTACATATGCTGTCTACAAGAGACCCACTTCAGACCTAGGGACACATACAGACTGAAAGTGAGGGGATGGAAAAAAGATATTCCATGCAAATGGAAATCAAAAGAAAGCTGGAGTAGCAATTCTCATATCAGACAAAATAGACTTTAAAACAAAGACTATTACAAGAGACAAAAAAGAAAACTACATAATGATAAAGGGATTAATCCAAGAAGAAGATATAACAATTGTAAATATTTATGCACCCAACATAGGAGCACCTCAATACAAAAGGCAAATGCTAACAGCCATAAAAGGGGAAATCGACAGTAACACAATAATAGTAGGGGACTTTAACACCCCACTTTCACCAATGGACAGATCAACCAAAATGAAAAGAAATAAGGAAACACAAGCTTTAAATGACACATTAAACAAGATAGATTTAATTGATATTTACAGTACATTCCATACAAAAACAACAGAATACTTTCTTCTCAAGTGCTCATGGAACATTCTCCAGGATAGATCACATCTTGGGTCACAAATCAAGCTTTGGTAAATTTAAGAAAATTGAAATCGTATCAAGTATCTTTTCTGACCACAATGCTATGAAACTTGATATCAATTACAGGAAAAATCTGTAAAAAATACAAACACATGAAGGCTAAACAATACACTACTTAATAACTAAGAGATCACTGAAGAAATCAAAGAGGAAATAAAAAAATACCTAGAAACAAATGACAATGAAAACACGATGATCCAAAACTTAGGGGATGCAGCAAGAGCACTTTTAAGAGGGAAGTTTATAGCAATACAATCCTACCTTAAGAAACAAGAAAAATCTCAAATAAACAACCTAACCTACATCTAAACCAATTAGAGAAAGAAGAACAAAACATCCCAAAGTTAGCAAAAGGAAAGAAATCATAAAGATCAGATCAGAAATAAATGAAAAAGAAATGAAGGAAATGAGAGCAAAGATCAATAAAACTAAAATCTGGTTCTTTGAGAAGATAAACAAAATTGATAAACCATTAGCCAGACTCATCAAGAAAAAAAGGGAAAAAACTCAAACCAACAGAATTAGAAATGAAAAAGGAGAAGTAACAACTGACACTGCAGAAATACAAAGGATCATGAGAGATTACTACAAGCAACTATACGCCAATAAAATGCATAACCTGGAAGAAATGGACACATTCTTAGAAAAGCACAACCTTCCAAGACTGAACCAGGAAGAAGTAGAAAATATAAACAGGCCAATCACAAGCACTGAAATTGAAATTGTGATGAAAAATCTTCCAACTAACAAAAGCCCAGGACTAGATGGCTTCACGGGCGAATTCTATCAAATATTTAGAGAAGAGCCAACACCCATCCTTCTCAAACTATTCCAAAATATAACCGAGGGAGGAACACTCCCAAACGCATTCTATGGGCCACCATCACCCTGATACCAAAACCAGACAAAGATGTCACAAGAAAAGAAAACTAGAAGCCAATATTACTGATGAATATAGACGCAAAAATCCTCAAAAAAATACTAGCAAACAATCCAACAGCACATTAAAAGGATCATACACCATGATCAAGTGGGGTTTATCCCAGGAATGCAAGGATTCTTCAATATACGCAAATCAATGTGATACACCATATTAACAAATTGAAGGATAAAAACCATATGATCATCTCAATAGATGCAGAAAAAGCTTTTGACAAAATTCAGCACCCATTTATGATAAAAACTCTGCAGAAAGTAGGCATAAAGGGAACTTACCTCAACATAATAAAGGCCATGTAAGACAAACCCACAGCCAACATTGTCCTCAATGGTAAAAAACTGAAAACATTTCCACTAAGATCAGGAAGAAGACTAGGTTGCCCACTCTCACCACTATTATTCAGCATAGTTTTGTTTTACCACAGCAATCGGAAAAGAAAAAGAAATAAAAGGAACCCAAATGGAAAAGAAGTAAAACTGTCACTGTTTGCAGATGACATGATACTATACATAGAGAATTCTAAAGATGCTACTGGAAAACTACTAGAGCTAATCAATGAATTTGGTAGAGTAGCAGGATACAAAATTATTGCACAGAAATCTCTTGCATTCCTATACACAAATGATGAAAAATCTGAAAGAGAAATTAAGGACACACTCCCATTTACCATTGCAACAAAAAGAATAAAATACCTAGGAATAAACCTACCTAAGGGGACAAAAGTTTCTGTATGCAGAAACTATAAGACACTAATGAAAGAAACTAAAGACGAAACAAGCAGATGGAGAGATATACCATGTTCTTGGATTGGAAGAATCAACATTGTGAAAATGACTATACTACCCAAAGCAATCTACAGATTCAATGCAATCCCTATCAAACTACCAATGGCATTTTTCACAGAACGAGAACAAAAAATTTCACAATTTTTATGGAAACACAAAAGACCCTGAATAGCTAAAGAAATCTTGAGAAAGAAAAACAGAGCTGGAGGAATGAGGCTTCCTGTCTTCAGACTATACTACAAAGCTACAGTAATCAAGACAGTATGGTACTGGCACAAAAACAGAAATATAGATCCATGGAACAGGATAGAAAGTCCAGAGATAAACCCATGCACATATGATCACCTTATCTTTGATAAAGGAGGCAAGAATATACAGTGGAGAAAAGACAGCCTCTTCAATAAGTGGTGCTGGGAAAACTGGACAAGTACATGTAAAAGTATGAAATTAGAACACTCCCTAACACCATACACAAAAATAAACTCAAAATGGATTAAAGACCTAAATGTAAGGTCAGACACTATAAAACTCTTAGAGGAAAACAGGCAGAACACTCTATGACAGAAGTCACAGCAAGATTCTTTTTGAACCACCTCCTAGCGAAATGGAAATAAAAAGAAAAATAAGCAAATGGAACCTAATGAAACTTAAAAGCTTTTGCACAGCAAAGGAAACCATAAATAAGACCAAAAGACAACCCTCAGAATGGGAGAAAATATTTGCCAATGAAGCAACTGACAAAGGATTAATCTCCAAAATATACAAGCAGCTCATGCAGCTCAATATCAAAAAAACAAACCACCCAATCCAAAAATGGGCAGAGGACCTAAATAGACATTTCTCCAAAGAAGATATACAGATTGCCAACAAACACATGAAAGGGTGCTCATCATCACTAATCATTAGAGAAATGCAAATCAAAACTACAATGAGGTATCACATCACACCTGTCAGAATGGCCATCATCAAAAAATCTACAAACAATGAATGCTGGAGAGGGTGTGGGGAAAACGGAACCATCTTGCACTGTTGGTGGGAATGTAAATTGATACAGCCACTAGTGGGAACAGTATGGAGGTTCCTTAAAAAACTAAAAATAGAACTAGCATACAACCCAGCAATCCCACTCCTGGGCATATACCCTTAGAAAACCATAACTCAGAAAGAGTCATGTACCAGAATGTTCATTGCAGCACTATTTACAGTGGCCAGGACATGGAAACAACCTAAGTGTCCATTGATAGATGAATGAATAAAGAAGATGTGGCACATATATCCAATGGAATATTACTCAGCCATAAAAAGAAATGAAATTGAGTTATTTGTAATGAGGTGGATGGACCTAGAATCTGTCATACCTAGTGAAGTAAGTCAGAAAGGGAAAAACAAATACCATACACTAACACATATATATGGAATAAAAAAAAAAAAAAGGTTCTTAAGTACCTATGGGCAGGGCAGGAATAATGACACAGATGTAGAGAGTGGACTTAAGGACATGGGGAGGGGGAAGGGTAAGCTGGGACGAAGTGAGAGAGTGGCATTGATATATATACACTACCTAATGTAAAACAGATAGCTAATGGGAAGCAGCCGCATAGCACAGGGAGATCAGCTTGGTGCTTTGTGAGCACCTAGATGGGTGGGTAGGGAGGTTGGGAGGGGCATGCAAGAGGGAGGGGATATGGAGATATAAGTATAGGTATAGCTGATTCACTTTGTTACACAGCAGAAACTAACACAACAATGTAAAGCAATTATATTCCAATAAAGATGTTAAAATAAAAGGTGTGGAAAAAAAAAGAGTTCTGGATTAATTTTTTATCTGAGAATAGGTGCAGTATGCAAAGTATTTGTTAAGGAGTGTGCTTGAAACCAACATGTAAGGCAGGGAAGGACATGAAACAGGACTGTTCAAAGGGAAAAATGGAACCATGATGTAGATCCAATAACAACCTCAAATGACCCTATTCCATGACATTCTATAGTACCTTTAGAGTGAACCTCCATTATGCCAAGGTGGCCGAGTCTTTATACTGTTTGGACCTGTAATCCAAGCAGAGGTGTAATTTAGTGTGTGGTGGAACTCTGAAGTTGAGCTAATCCCTGAAGGAACTAACATCTGAAGGCTTCTGTGATAACGTTCCTAGCAGATGAAACATGTACAGCAGAGAGACCCGGCAGTTTTTTCACAGGGTCTACTTCAATATGCTTTATTTTTCCATATGATTTGTTAGTATCTGTCATTTATACATTGATTGAGTCACTGTTTGATTGATTAACTTAATGAGGGCAAGGAATTCATCTCTTGGTCACTCTCTAATAATAAGAACTGTGTCAAAAACTGGTGCTCGATAAGCATTTTTTAGATGATGAATGAGGCTGAAAAATCAGAGACCAAGCTATGATATATAAATATTGTTAAAAATATGTTGTATCTAATTCTGCCCTCTTTGATTTCTGGCTGACTTAGATTTAATCTCCAGTTCTGATATATACAATTGACCCTTAAACAACCCAGGTGTTAGGGGCGCCAACCAGCCTCAGATTGTGTAGTATTGTAGTATTGACTACTGGAAAAAATCCATGTGTAAGTGGATCTGCTCAGTTCAAATCTATGTTATTCAAGGGTCAACCTTATTAGCTAATTGACCTTGGGCCTATAGATAATCTCTTTGGTGAAAATACTTGATTTGGTGTAGAGATAAAAAAATAAAGTATCCTTGTAAAACATGTACATAATAGTTATAATTATTAGCAGCAAAGAAAATGTTACAATTAATATTAAAGAAAGGTGAATAATTGTATTCAGCCATCAATCCCTAATTTATCATATTTAATCTCACATTCTGAATATGGGGAGATATTTTAGATTTTGGCTTATTTCTACCATAAGATACTTTTAGTCCTGTCCCATCCAGGAATCTTGTGTCTGACATGAAGTCCTGGGAAGTCCTGTTCATTTTGTTTTGAAAACTCTTCAGTTAGTTTCTCGTTTGCCAACAAATGCTAATGTCTGACAGCCTTAGCTAGTAATGGCATCCATTATCTTCAGCTTCTTTACTGAAACTTAGAATTTAAAAAAATACGCTTTTTTTCCGGGCACTGTTTTTAAGAGGGAGGAGAACACTTTTAACATGTAGCTTCTAGATTCTTCTGCCAAATTTAGTGTTTCTGAATTTCCAAACAAATTGCCTGAAGATCTCTCTGTTGTTCTACCTTTCCATCTTTTTCTTAGTGAATGTTAAATCAGATATTTCAATTTCCTTTTCCCTGATCTTAGGTACTACTTCTACTTCAATTACTCTTTGCGAGCTAGTCATTTTCTCTGCTTCCATCGTACTTCTTATAAATGGCTTTTCTTATACATTTAAAATAGAATTTGAAAATGACAAAAAAATGGAAGAATATCATTAAAACTCTAGATTCCTTAACATAACTTTCCTTTGGAATTTTCAAATGAGTACGCTTGTCTCAACCTGAGGTAATCAGAGCTGTAAAAATATTTAGAATGAGTTATTAGAAAATGGGAATCACATCTTAATTTTTTTTTAATAGATCTTTATTGGCGTATAATTGCTTCACAATACTGTGTTAGTTTCTGTTGCACAACAAAGCAAATGAGCCATATGCATACACATGTCCCCATATCCCCTTCCTCTTGAGCCTCTCTCCCATCCTCCCTATCCCACCCAGCTAGGTCTTCGCAAAGCGCCAAGCCGATCTCCCTGTGCTATGCTGCTGCTTCCCTGGTAGTACCTTACCAGTATTTGAATGGTTTGATGATTTTTCTGTAGATTGATGATAAATCAAATGAGATACCTCTTTCAATATTTACTTTTATTATCAGTACATAAGCAATCAAAGCATGTAAAGCCAGGGTCACTTTCAGAAGTGACTGCAGTGTTCCCAATCCAGTAAGATTTGAATTCTTAAGAATATTTACATATCAAAAAGAAGTTGTTAATCAAAATATGAGATTTGGTTGACCAAAATTCTATAAGATAATTAGAGTGATTAAGTAAAATCCAGAGTGGCCCTCTCAAGTACTAATCTACCATAAGTAAGTTTTTTTAAGCAAAGATCTTTGGAAACAGTATTCTGGTAGCAAGTCATCCCTTTTTGAAGGTGGATACAAAAGAATCAGTGAAAGGACTTTGTTAATTCCTGTGCGATCTGTACAACCACACCATTTGTGAGAAAGGAATGTAACAGGGTATTTTAGTTAATGCATTAAACCTAGATTCACTTTCTATATTCTAAAGCTGTAGTCTCCATACAACCTTCCAATTTTTATTTGGCTTCCCCTATGGGTCTGCTGAGATCAAAATACGACTGGTCATGTGGTGTTCTGATTAAATAACATCATGCATGCACTATACAAAGAGAAAGCTTTTTTCACTGTGCAGAACAAATCAGATTTTGAGACTAAGGAAAAGACTAAATTCTGAACTGTGATATAGACATCAAACAATGTTAGGAGACAACTTGTAACTAACTTTCTCTCTGGCTCATTATTTAATTTCCTCAGATTTTTACAGAAGGTAGTTGATAAACCCTTATTGTACTGAATTAAAACAGTACAAGGATTAATGTAGTAATTCCTATATACAAAATGGAGTACCCTTTTGTTGGCAATTCAGCCAGTCCTCTGGGAAGTTCCATGCACTTTACATAAGTGACTAGTAACATAAAGATCATGACCTGATGTGCAGTACGGGTTAGAATTTCCCACATGTATTAACCAGAGACTATCAGCAACTTTTCCCCCTGTTTGTAGTCTCATGGTCTCTTCATGCAGCTTACCTTTGTGATCTTGGCATTTTACCATTCATATATGCTGAGTGTTTCTACAATCTTGACAATATGATGATATTAAAGTGGAAGAGCCAGGAATCATAGATAGTTGGAGAGAATGGTAGCCTAAAGTTTACTAACCCCAAACTTCTCATTTTATAGCTGTAGTATGATTGGGACCCTTGGGAATAGAAATCATATTTCCAGATTCTTGTGGCATGAGATAAAGCTGCACCTAGAAAAATCAGAATGAGATTATATCCTCCAAGGAGCTACACAAATTAGGTGTCATCATCCAAATTGTCTCTCACTCATCCTTACCTTTCAATACTTATTGCCAATGCAGATATTTTCGTCTATAAAAACAAAAAACAAACAACCCACCCGCCCCCACGAAAAAAAATTAAAAATTTACATGATAAATTTCATGTAAATATAAATTGGTTACTAAAAGCTGAACAAGAATGATTCTGTACTCGAATGATTATGATGACAACTACAATGATGATGGTGATGATAAAGATAAAGCAAATTCATGACAGTAAATTAAATTAATACAAAAGGCTATATATGAAATAAAACTCTCAACCCTGCCTCTAAATTCTATTTGTTAACTAAAATCACTTTTCTGTATTGCCTTTCTCCCATGGTGAACCTTAGATATCACAAATAGGTCTGTTTCATTCTTTAACTTTATATTCTATTGAAGGGATGTATCAAAATTTATACAAATCCATCCTTTATTTACCATATTTATGTGAATTCTAGCCTTAGTTCTTTACCAATAGTACAATAAATATAGCTTTATAAATTTGTCCAATATGTTTATTGGATAAATTCCTATGAGTGATATGTGTGTGTAATAGTTAAACCTGGTGGAAAAAATCCGCAACACATGTGGCAAAAGACAATTCTTTACATGAAGATGAGTTTTTACAAAGAAAAAAGGAAAAGAATCCACTTGAAAAATGTAAAACTAGTATGAATAGATTCATAAAAATTCATAAATAAATGGCTAATAAAACTGAAAATTTAACCTCACTCATCCTGAAATCAGTGTTTTTTGTTGGTTTTTTGTATTTTGCTTTTTTACCTAACGGATTGACAAAGACAAAAACATTTGTTATCACTGAGTATTGGTGAAGTCATGTGGTCACAGTGGCTCTCTTATACTGTTGAAGCAAACATAATGTAATACAACCTCTTTGCAGAGTGATATGGCGATATCTACACATAATTACAATTATACATTTATATTGAACTTTACTGGGACTTTAAAAAATGTTCTTTGGAAGATTAAAAAAAAACTTTAAAAAGTTGCTGGAACATGAAACACATGCCATAAGTATGTACAGTTGGGTTATGTGCCAGGGTTGTCTGTTGATTTATGTATGAGTGCCACCTAAGCTCATTTCAATCACATTTAGTTTATTCACTTGGTTTCATTCTGAAGGAATGAATTCATTCTCATCATTTTGTCTGTGGTTGAGAAAATTGAACTCTAACAGATTGCAGTCCCAGAAGAAATTGCCTAGTGTTAGAGCTGCAAGTAATTGCTAAACTCCCACGTGCCTCAGGGGAGAAAGTATGTCCTTGATTAGAAAAACATGCAAGGAAAAAGAGGCAGTAAGCTCATAGTTAATGGGCAAGATAGCATTCTTTGTTAAGTTCTTCAGAGCAACAAGGCACATTCTTCTCCATTTTTACTAACTAGAAGATTAATTTATATTCCAAAAAAAATGTTAAAATTCTAATCATTCTTCAACATTAAGTAGGAATTCTATATCTTCTCATTAGCATACAGAAGGCCAATTTAATTCAAATAAGGTAGATAAATAAATAAATCCAAGGGACTTATTTAAATTCATTTAATACATAATTCTAAATTATATACTTCAGACAACACTGCCACAAATGAAATATGATAGTTTACTGTTCAATTATGATGGAATCTACAGTCAGAAAATCAATATGCTGCAGTAATATAAGCACTTAGATTGTTTCTTGTGTACCAGAGAGTATTATTTCCATGTCTTTCAAGAAGGAAAAGAAAATGTATTTTTCCATCTATTCACTCTATTTCTGATTAGATTTTCACCATAAATGGGTATATAATTTATATATCAACTTGGATCATCAGAGTGTGTGTATATATATATATATATATATATATATATATATATATATATATGTTTGAAGTCACTAAACATATTACATTTACCAATGCAGAGTTCATTTTATATGCATACTAATATATATGTTCCATGTATATGCTTTCTGCTTTGCTATTTATTTATGATCAAAACCACTATTTTTCTCTTATGTCTACTAGTAACTGTGAAGAAACACTGAAGAGAGCCAAAAAACAGATAAAAAACACAAAATGCAAAGTTAAAGTACGCCTGTATAAATGTGCCCATACTGGTGCCAGATGAGTAATATCTGACAGGCATGTAATTAAGTAAAGTCAATTTAATATTTAGAAAACTGTGCATCATATAAATATTTATACACATATCTAGTGCAGGTGTATAAAGTATTAGAGCACATCAAAATTTTTTCTCAAGGAAAAAGCAAACTGCTCCTAGAAGAGTCAAATTTTTTTATGATAAATAGCCAAACCACTCTTACAAGTCTCCCAAATTAAAAAAAAAAAAAAAGAACAACAATCAAAGCAACAATTTCCAAAGCAACAACAAACAAACCTAAACATATAGAAGTTAAATTATCGACAAATATTATTCTTTCCATATTGGGCTGCTAAATGTAAGGTAAATATATACATAGAGACTTCAGGTAAAGAAAAATGAAGCTTTTTCACAACCATGTCATTATGCCTTGACCTCATACCTCTCAAAGAAAATAATTGACAGTATTTAAATGAGATGGCATTCTAATATTATTGTTCCTAGGTAGAACTTAAAAAAAACACTGACAAAGGCATAAAAATAGGTTAAGGTAACAGAGCAGGACCCTATGGGGCCTTCTCAGGACAGACCCCTCCTCCCACGTCCTCTACCTGTCTCTTGTTTGTAGAACTGTAGTTTCCCAGGCCTCCCCTGAGTCACAAAAGCCTGGCTCAAAAATTAATGATTGAAAGGATGTAAACATGTAGTCACAAAAATAGCAGTTGGGCCTGGTGGACTGGTAAGAATTTAAACAGTGAATCAGCCATATGGTAGTCACGGAATATTTAGCTCCTCTCTGAAGTACAGTAAGTCCCCTACATACGAACCTTCAAGTGGCGAACTTTCAAAGATGCGAATGTACATTCACATGTTCAACCACATAAGTTAGTTCACGGGTCTGCAAAGTTACTGTACTGTAAGATTTAAAATGTTTTCCTTATATTTTGTGTTTGTTTTTTATGTATTATTTATGTGAAAAGTATTATAAACCTATTGTGGTACAGTACTATATAGCCGATTTTGTTAGTTGGGTAGCTAGGCTAACTTTGTTGGACTTACGAACAAATAGGACTTAACAAACGTGCTCTTGGAAAGGAACTCATTCATATGTAGGGGACTTACTGTACCTAGAGAACAGTATCTGATGCACATTTCCTGAGTTATTTTACAGATGCTAAAACCGCCACCAAGTGGAAGAATTTAAGTACTTGATGACCATGAGCACATTGCCCCCAGGTCTACTGAAGCCTGAGGATTGATAATGTTAACCCCTGTGACACCACCAGAGAACTGTGCACAAGCTGATCACACACCCTGCAACACCCCTCCCTCACTCTGCTTTTCAAAATGCTTCCTGGAGACCCAGGAGGGAGTTTGGGCTTTATGAGCATTAGCTGCTCCGGACGCCTTGTCTGGTGCCTTACGATAAACACTACACTTTTCTTTACCACAACCCAGTGTCAGTAGACTGGCTTTACTGATGTGGGCAAGTGGACCCAAGTTGGTAACATTAACATGGAGAAAGCTACATCTATATCCACAGTGACAGAAGTGAAAGGAATGTTTTGATTAAACTAGAAACTATATGACTACAACTTTAGTTTGGCCTGATTCAATAAATAAAAAAGTTATGACTTTCCTTGTTATTGTAAATGTTGTTCATTCAACTTTTTGGTTAAAAAAACTAATATTACTTAGTGCACTGTATATAATACCTCATGCAATCCTTACCAAAAAAAAAAATCTTATAAAAATAGTATTATTTTCCTTTTTGACAAGTGAGAAAATTTAGCTTTACTGATGTTAGGAAACTTCCTCAGTAATGTACAACTAAAAAATAACAAAACTAAATTTATTAATATACAATAGAAAGTCTTTCAAGGGATTTAATAAAATTTAAATAAAGAAAGGAATTTCAATATGATATATTGTTTCTATTGTTTCAGGATTTTAAATAGAGGCCAGGCTTTGCTATTGTATTCTTCAGTGTCTTCTCTCCATTTTGGTCATGGACAGATTAACTGTTTTAAAAGACAAAATCCAAACAGTTCAACTAGTTAATTAAGAAATTCAAGCCTCTTCATTACTAAAATTTCAAAGGCAATTTTTTTGGTATATTTTTCAGTCATAGTTGTTGGTTTTTAAGCAACAGACTCTAATTTAAGATGAAGGATTTAAGTGTTGCAAGGATATCAAGAGTTCTCAGAATTTATGACAGACTTAGAAAAAACAAGTAGCAAGGAAGCTCTAGAAGCAAATGTTTGAGACAATGGTTTGGTCAAACAACCCCAAGGTCAGTATGACTTTTACAGCAAATACGGCCTTCCATAAATAACAATGACAATGATGAGTTAAGTTTTATTGATTTTTGAGTGGATTCAAGGCTCTTTTATAAGTGCTCTGCTTGAATTACTTCATTTCACTTTTTTTAGAGAAACTATTAAAAAGTTATTATTGTTATTCTTCCATTGAATAACTTCTCTGTATTCCTAGAGAACAAGTGTCACCCTGCTGGGAGAAAACATTTTTCCCGACTTAAGTTATGGGTCAGCCCTCTGGCTGTGCTGGGCTAAAAAGGTAGGAATGACCCCTCTGGTTCCTATTATGTGACACACGAATTTTATGTGCTCATCACTGTATTGATAAATGTTTATAGAATAATGTATAAGGGAGAAAGACAAGAAACAAAGGTTATAAAGTACCTAGTATTTGTCCTGGGAACTTAAGCTGTTTCCTTCAGTTCTAACAATCACCCTATGAGACAGATTTTATTATCCAACATTTGTTGATGAGTCAATTTGATTGGTGATAGCGAAATCAGTTTTCTTTCTTTCAAAGTCACACTAATGGAACAGAGTTTTGAATCCAGGTAAAGAGGACACCAGGTCTGTATGAAGAAGCATGGCACACAATTTAATACTTCTAAGACTTAAATGCTTTCAGGAATAACAAAAAAAAACACACACGCTGTAACAATCATATCATGGGAGATAGTATGTTTCATATTTTGTGTTCCCTCATTTACACTGAGCAGCCTCTTGTTTTAGGTAACTTCCTGTGTTATTGCTTCACTTTCTCAAATTTTAAGCAGAATTAGAATTTGAAACCTTTCTTATAGAAAAGTGCTGGCATGTCCTCCAGAACCATCTAATCATATTCAAACAGAGAGAATTTTAATTTGGTTCTGGGATTTGTTGGAGGCTGAGGAAGGAAAATGTTGCCTTTTCCAGAACTGTCTGTTTTTGAAGCATTGTTCCTGCCAGCATACACTTCCAACACCAATATTTGTGTCTTGTAAGATTCTGTAAACTATATAATCTCTCTCTCTCTCTTAGTTTCTGCTTAAACTAGCTACAGTGCATTGTTTTATTTGCCACTAAGCAGCTGTATTAGTCAAGTGATGGTACATAATTAAATGCTACACTTTATGATGTACACTATTAAGAATTGTCATACCTCAAAGGAAAGTGAGAAGTAAGGAAGTTTTCCTAAGGGAATTGGAAACCTATTGGACTTCTGAAAGATGGATAGGGTTTTACAGATTGGGTTTTAGCGAGTTTTCTATGGGGAACTGTTCAGCACTTAAGAAAATAACTTTGATTATTTTATGCTATTTCTAATAAGATATGAATTTTCCATTTGTAATATGTTCTATAGCAGCTAGGGAAATAAGGCAAGGACCTCAATATGTCTCCTGTTTCAGGGACTGGCACATTTATTTCCCAAAGCATGAAACATACTGGACTCTCCAAATGACAAGTGGGAAGAAAAAAAGCACCAGACCATATTTTTCTTTTGAAGTCTCTGTTTGACAGAAATGTCCTTTGGTCATTATATGTTACATATCCAGCATATGTACATATTGATAATAATAAGTATGAGAATCGGGTCACTTTTATACCTGCAGGCAGAGGTACTAAAAAAGCTTGATATTTATAAACCCTAAGAGATGGTTATTTTATCACAAGCAGCCATAGAAGATTTATGATTAAACTACATTCTGAATATTTTTAAGAGTTATTCATAATTACAGGTCCTGGATCTTTAAAGAGACTTTGAGAGTTTCACAGATCTACTTATAAACACCGTCAAAGAGACAGGTATGTATGTGTATGTGTGTGTGTGTGTGTGTGTGTGTGTGTGTGTATACATATATACACATCAGTAGAGATGGAAATTTTAGACTCTCACTTTATCTATTTCTGTGTTAATATTCTCATTTGGTGTAAAGTTCTTATACATATGCACACAAAAGTCCTAATTCTGCAAGTTGAGTCCAATTTTTTTTTTTTTCTGATCTTAGTGACAACTGAGAATTATTAATCACTGACCTTGGTAAAACTTTACTTCAAATAAAGGTTATGGTTACGATATCATTGTTTTTTATAGAATAAACAATAGTAATTCCAACTTACACTACAATGGAAAAAGAAAAACAGGCGTAAGAACAGCCAAAATATAAATTAAAAGACTTGCAACTTCATTAATCGCTGATACAGCAAATTAAATTAAAAATGAGCTGCTGCTTTTCACAATCAAATTGGACACCAGTGATTGGATCCCCCTTTTCACATTAACTCTCTGCTGATAAAGTTGTGGTAAATAATCTTGTACATCTACTATGGACAATACGACATTATGTAATCTTTCTAGAAAGCAATTTCTCAAAACGTATTCATAATCACTGTCTCTGGCTCCACTTCCAGGAAAAGCGTTCTGTCTTAAATCAGCTTCATTCACCACTCAAAATAACTGGGAGATAGAAATGCTGGCCTAATAAAGAGAAAATGGGAAAGGTACCAAAGCAGGTCTATCACAGAATTTGGAAATACTGTTGATGCTTGAACAACAAGAGGGTTAGGGGCACCAACCCTCCATGCTCAAACATAACTTATAGTTGGTCCTCAGCCCTCTTTATCCAAGGTTTCTCTGTATCTGCAGTTTCATCAGAGCCTCAGATTCAACCAACCTTGGTTCAGCATCCTCAGATTCAGCCAACCTTGGTAAATACTGTAGTATTTACCACTGAAAAAAATTGGTGTGTAAGTGGACCCAGACAGTTCAACCCCATATTGTTCAAGGGTCAACTGTAGTCACAAATGTGAACTCAAAATTTTGTGCGTAGATGGTCACTGCACTGTCATACTCATGAAAATACAGTTATTGGTTATTACTTTTCATTTCAGTAGTACAAATTTTTGTCCAATTGTAGAAGATACCTTTTAATTTGGAATAAAGAACAGGAGGAGGCAAAAAATGGAAACTAGATAGTCTTTCACCTCACAAATTTAGTTATTTAAATTAGTATTTTCATATTAAAATTGCTAATATATCAAATTATACAAACGTGGATATTTTGATATTTTCCGTATTACCCTGTGTCGGGGCACAGTGAATAATTTCAATGGCCCAGCGCAAAATGAAAATGTGGGGCTCCTTGTTAAAAATTCTTAAGAATTTCGAGATAGCAACAGCAGAGGCATAAACCAAGAATGGCGTCCTTCTAAGTGTGGGACCCTGTTCAACTTCATAGGTCACATGCCCATGAAGCCTGCCCAGACCTGGGAATGGATACTACAGTTTTAAATGAAGAAGTTTTCTATTTTGATATATTGTCATAAACTAGAGATAGCGTCTCATATTGTATAAGTACCCATTTATAAAATAAAGTTCTTTAGACTGCAAATTTGTGGCAGTTCCCTATTTCATCCATTTATAAAATTAAAAAAAAAACAGATTTGAGATTTTAGTAGGAAAAAACGTTTGGAGAATAAAAAAATAAAAATTCATTATATTTTGAAAAGATATCCAAAGGTTTTTAAAGTTTAAATATTTTTGAAATGTATAAATATACAATTTATTCTTATTCACCTTGTATCAATAAAATATAATACCCTAATTCAAGAAAAAATAAAATTATGGCAGAGGAAAAACAAAACAGTGTTTTTCAAAATTAAGATGTTTACCAGTTCCTGATCCATGAAAAATGCAATCCATACTTGACAACAATAAGTAAAAAAATCTTCATAGTGTGTATGTCAAAAGCAAAAACTCATTAAACCTGAGTGAATTCAATGTTCTAGGCTATATATTATCAGCACAGAATAAATGAGCTATTTGGAGGATGCAGTTGTGCCCAACACTTCATGAGTTAAGATTCCAGCTTGATAAAGCTTTTTTTTGTCATCTGATGTCACTGTGACTCATGGCAAAATTATTATTTTTGAAAATTGGATTTTTCTTTGAGCATTAATCATTAAAACTGGAAATAGAACATAGTGTTTTTCAGATTTTCACCTTTAAGCCACAACATAAACAAAATTAATTTTGAAAGAAATGTGGATGGAGTATACCAGTTCTATCCAGGTATCAAGAAGGAAAAACTCCCTTGAGTATTCACATAAATGGTAGCTGTCAGCTGTAGACAATATTTTCCTACTTTGATTCCCATCCCCAACAGAGTCTGTTTGTTTCCACGACCCAATACATATTGACCTACAGTCATTAAATCGAAAAATGAAAAGGCACCGTCCCACCATGAGAGTAATAATGAGCATTAATAAAATTGTTTCATGGAAAGAGATTTTGTTAAAAGGTTAGCAGTGCAACAGTTTAGTCCATATGTAATTGCCAACTATTTATTCTGAAAATCTGTGTACAACAAGTTTTCATTCGAGTTAATTACTGTGAAATGCTCCACTCAAATATATAAGGCTACACAATACACACACACACACACACACACACACACACACACACACATACAAAATGACATGCATGGTATTACATTCAGCAGTTCTGCTTCTGGTGAAGATAAGCGTGTTGCCATTAACTAGTGTCTTCTTTTGTACAATAGATGGTTTAAATGATTTTGTTTTAAGTCTACATTTAATTTAAAGGTAGCTCTGACACTATACAACTCCCTCTGTGAATATTGTTGATTTTGATGAATTGGTTCATTTTTCCCCTTCCAAATGACAATATGTTCGAACAGCTGTCAAATATTTAAACCAACAAGTATTAGGTCGACCCTACTCTCTGAGGATATATCATCTTATTCTGAAAATTTTAATTCATATTCTTGGCTTATCACATAATAAAACATACATTTGTTATAGCCACAGGCTTATAAGGGGTAACACCTATTAAATATATTAGTATTTATGGGATTTTAAGATCATGTACCTCCACTATAAAGGGATGCATGCATACAAAAACACACACACACATGAGCTTTTGTAGATATATATATATATACACATATATGTATATATATATATAGAGAGAGAGAGAGAGAGAGATAAATATATATATCTATATATTTGTGTATATACATATATATGTAAATTTTGGAAGACTCTAGGCTTTAGAAAAAGATAGTTTTATCAAAATATTGATGAAGGCATGCAATGGATAATTCTCTACATGTTAGTTATCTGAGAAGGCACGGAAATGAAACAAGAAAACATTGTCATAAGGTATGTCAAAAAGGATTTAATAGAAAAATGTTTAACATAAACAATAACTTATTAGGATGGCATTATCAACTGATTTGATCAAAGGAGAATGAAATAGCAGGAAACTGAAGCCTGGGATATGTACATACATAAAGAAAAGATATTCTAGGCAGAGAGAACACCAAGAAAAATATGCCATATGGTTCTCATTCAGTCAGCCAATCATTCAGTTCATCAATCATGTGTTTGTTCATTCATTTCATCATTTATTGACTGATCTATTAAGGTATTGAGCCCTACTTTGCCAAAAGTACTGTGATCTACTGTGATCTATGACAGGAGGTGAGAACAAAATATAAGCCAAACAGAATTAAATAAAAATAAAGATTTTTTGATATTTTGCATACAAAATAACTTTAGACAGTTACGGTAGAAGCAGACTATGGAAGATACACGTAGTGAGTACACATAGTGACTAGGTTGTACTGTATCTGTGAGTCATCATAACCATTATAGAAATTTCATATTTGGAACAACAGAACTAAATTTCTGTTAGAAAGAACACCTTATAGACATCCATTAAACGGTGCAACAATATATATTCCAGGTATGGACAAGTTGGGGAATGAAGTAAACACAGAAAGAAAACATAATCAATGTCTCGTTCCTTTGTGATATTTTTTTGTTCGTTTGCCATAACACAGGTTAGTATTTAATTCTTTTTATTTGTCATGACTTTTCTGCTTCTATTAGAGGGGTTGTACCTTGGGAACAAATGCTCCAGTGTTCTCAGTGTTATGTTTGCAGTGGCTATCTCTGTATCTGACACATATTAAATCTTCAGTAAATATACAGGGTGAATGGGAAGGAGTAAGGGAGGGAGGGAGAGAGGGAGAAAGGAAGAAAGGAAGAATGGAAGGAGGGAGAGAAGAAAAGGAAGGAGAAATAGGAAGGCATCATTTGAGAATCTATTAAAATAATATAGGTATGTTATGAGTCAGAATAAGACAGCTGCAAGCAAAAGTGAACAAAAAATTATCAGTATCATTTCCTATCATATGACATATTTGAGAAATAACCGTGAAGTTGTAAGAATTCCACCATAAGTCACATGATAATTTATGTCATTATATGAGTTGAACCTTATCGATTATATATAATAATCAATATATAAATTGTCCCTTTATTTTTAAAAGTATAACAATAATATTAATAATAATATTTAAATTGATTTAGGGATGTTCATCCATACACAAAACCTTTTAAAGAGTTGCCCTTGTTCCTTTTGGTGTATGTGTGAACATAAAAGCACTGGAGAAGTAAATGAATATCACAGGACCATAAGACTGCAGATCTAGGTTTCATTCTCAAATCTGCCACATTTCAAAATGTAAGTTTTTAGGTATTATTGCTCTGTTCATTTATTTTGAATAAATGATAAGAAACCATTTTAATAAACAACATGCCATCTAATTTTGCTTTTAAATAGCAATTTACTGCCTTTGCTTCATAACTTTGCTCTACCCGATATTATCTTTCTGATTCCTCTTGTTGGTGTACATTAATCTTTGAAAGCAAATGTGACAAAATATAAATTATCTCATCTCATTTAGCATCTTGCCCTTGCAAAAAAGAGAGTAACATTAAAATGAAAATCAGTTATAGAAGGGCTAATGTACTGGCATGCCAGATCAATCCAGCTTGACAATTCCTTCCTTCCTGAAAAATGAAAGAGGTAAACCCATCTAGAAGTTATGAATAGTTTACAAATCAATATATATGTCATCGCACCATGTAAAGTTTGTAAAAAGAAGAAAATTTATTTAATCTATTTGAATGCTCTGTGCAATGAATGTCCTATCCCTCTGATAAGTGGTAGCTGTCAACTGATGACAGACATATGTCTTATAATAGTGACATGCCAATTACCAAGAAAAAGATAATGTCTTGTATATTTGAAAGTTAAGTCCAGAATATTATGAGGCACTAGCTTACTTAGACTTCCAGTAGAAACATGATGCTACATTGGGAGTATAGGAGAATCCCTTGCCCATTAAACATGTAGTTAATGCTTCTCACCTCCTAGCACTATATACTACACCCTGAGCTGTTTTCATTGTTCTGGTGATAGATTTTCACTGTCCAATTGTAAAACTGAATTTGCACTAATTTTCTCATGGTTTCTTACTGCTTATGACAATCAACACCAGAAACAGAATTGTTAGGAAACAATGGCAGTATTATTGGCCCCAAGATGGAAACAAAATGAACCCATTCACTCTCTTCTTGGCCAACCAACCTCCTTCTGGATGATTAAACAATTAGAAAAAAAAGGAAAACTAGAAATTATAATTATCGTAATAACCCTAGTTCAGAAAGAAAAGTTTGAAACAAATCTAATAAATTACAACAAACTACACAGAGCCCATTCTTTTTTTTTTTTTTAACATCTTTTTTGGAGTATAATTGTTTTACAATGGTGTGTTAGTTTCTGCTTTATAACACCCATTCTTAAATGGCTTATATAAGAATATGGATTCTATAAAAGTGAAAAACCAGAAATGTGTTAATAGTTTAAAATATTCACACTACAGGAGAAAACAAGGATTCTTACTAAAATCTAATGTCCCCTCACTCCAAACCCTAACCCTTTTTTTTTCATGGCTAAAAATTCTGACAGTGTTTCCTTTCTGAATTGTAAGTTGCCATGCAATTATTATTACCAAAATTTGAAGAGGTACATTATGCTGTCAGAAATGTACAGCATAGCTCATTGGTCTCAATTAGCAATTGTTTCTTGATAAGTATTTTAAAAGCTTGAAATGCTAAATTATGGGGTTATCTGAGGGACAAAACTCATCTCTTGGAAAGCCATTAGTTTCTAAAAGTACTTTTTTACTGAAATAACAGAAAATAACATGAAAAATCAGCTGAAGCCTGAAATAAGAGATACAAAATTGCCAGAAACAAATAAAACAATTAGTCAAGGTGAACCTCAATAACCCCATAACTTAATGGGCCTCTAATTCTATGTATTTACAAAAGTATGGACAGCATGGACATTTTGAAGATTTTGCAAACAGAACATCTGATTCTAGAATACGCTTGTTTCAATAGTGTCTCTACTTTATGGTTTATTATTAGAGGACCTGATATAAATTATTTGCTATTTAGGCTAGAAAGTTTCATACTCTTTTCTTTCCATACTCTTTTCTTTCCCAGGATTTATTTTTCTCCTACCATTCTTCCCTTAAATTTATCTAAACTAGTGATTCTCAACCAAGAGTGATTTTGTCTCTCCTGGAAATGTCTGGAGACATTTTTAGTAGTCACAACTAGAAGGATTATGTGCCATTGGCATCTAGTGAGAACAGGGCAGAGATGCTGCTAAACTTTCAATAAAACACAGGGAAGCACCCAGTAACAAAAATTATTTGGCCTCAAATGTCCATAGTGCTGCTATCAGGAATCTTGATCTAAACCATATTGGTAAAATAAAGTCTACAACTAGTTCATTTTTCATGTATTTTCTAAAGGAAAAAAAGTTCTCAGTATCTTATAGTTCTTGTTCTGACTATCTGTTGCTGTGTAACAGCCCAAGATAGTGGCCGAAAACAACAGCATCATTTATTTTGTTCATGAATTCAGCACTTCAGTGGGCTCAGTCAGTTCTCCCCTGACTTGGGTTTCCCATGCAGTAGTTGCACAGTGTCTCGTGTCAGGGATGGGGTTATCTTGAAGACTTCAACACTTGAGTGGCTTGAAAGACTCAAACAGTGAGTGCCAGAAAACTGGGGTTGCTGGTTGGTCATCACTTCTCTTTAAATATGGTTTCTCCACCTGATACCTCCACGTGGTAGCCTCAAGGTAGCTGGGTTTTTTATATGGTGGCTGATGGTCTTCCACAGCAAATGTCCCTAGAAAAACTGGCAGAAGCTGCATGAATTTTTATCCAAAGTCACACAGCATTCCTTCTACTATATTCTATTTTACGAGGCAGTTACAACATCCTGTCCAGGTTCCAGGAGAACTGGCATACAGGCCCCCACTTCTTGAACTGTTGAGTGTCAAAGAACTTGGAGGCACAGTCCACCTTCTTTCCACAAAGCATTTACACTTTTTACATGTAAAACACACCCACTCACCCCCAAGACCCCCAAATATCTCATATACTATAGCATCAGACTCAGGTCCAAGTTGCAGCAACTTGTCTAAATCAGATTTGGGCACATATGAGGCTCTCTGGTTGTTGTTCTTTCAGTACAGCTTCTTCATTACTGTTTCTCTCAGTCTGAAGACCTGTGAACTGAAGAGACAAGTTATCTCCCCACCATAAAGCCAACATATACTGGTGGCTCAGGTATGGGATGACTGCTCTATATACTTGCATTCAAAATATATCAAATGGGAGACAAACAGAGTCACTGATTCATAGTATTTCTGAAATCCAGCTGGGTGTCTGTTGCCAGTTTAATAATGGCTTAGTTTTATTGCTTAGAAATGTTTTTTATACAACTTTGCCTTCTGGGTCCTGATTTTGGTTTCTGAGTCCTCCTTCTTTTTTTAGAGAAATAATTGGTGTTTGAATCTGAATATTTTCTCAGCCTGATTCCAGTCCATGGAAATGTTCGAGTCTAAGTCTTCTTTTAATTTTATATTGTCTCTGTCCTTTTAGTCTCATCTGATAAAATTTCTTTAAAATTATGTGGGTTTTTTGTGAATTGATTTATAATTCTTCCTATTAGAGAAAATACACTACCAGAAATATCTTTTGGGAAAGCTCTTTTCTATCTTGGGATCCTTTTAAAGCTGCCGTGGGGAAAATACTTAAAATTCTTTGATGTCCTATTGTTTACAGACAGTACCTGTGAGGCACAGTCTTAGCATGCTTAGAAGGCTTTTTGTCTCTTTAAGAGGACTTATAAAACATGGCCTTAGATCTTTCTTGATTCTTAACAAAGGCCGATCTTGAATTTGATCTTTGACTGCAATCCGTAGCCTTATTTGAAAATACTTTGCAGTGTAGAGAGGCTGGAATGAGATACTTTTTTTTTTTGTTTGGTGAACAAAGCAAATCCCAACTGCTTCATATTTCCTCCAAATTTGGCTTAAAATGAAATATTTCCATTCCAACTGTCTTGATTTCTCTACCTGGTGTCCTCAGAATTGCTAGATTTTTTGGTTGCTAAAGCCTCCCAAAGCAAGTGTCCCAAGAGAGATCTACAAAAGCTACATGAACTTTTAAAATCAAGTCTCAGACAGAGTAAGGCACTATCACTTCTGTAGTATATCCATTGAGGTGGTCACAAAGACCATCTCTAGGCTCAAGGGGAGTGGACATAGACTTGGCCTGATGGGAGGTGTGTCAAAGAATTTGTGACATGTTTTAAAGTATGAAAGTGCTTTATATATTATCTTTCCTCTGAAGTACTACTCCAATTAGGCCCTATTGATATCAACATTTGTATCTTCTATCTATGATTTAGGTTTTCCCCATTCAGGATCTATCTCCCAACTTTCTTTTTTCTCTTTTTAAAGTCTGATTCAATTATCCATCCAAAAAGAGTTAATGATGACTTATCTGTGTCAGGACCAATATGAAAAACAAAAGGAATAAAAGTCATGGTTCATGAACTTAGGACACTCATTAGTTAGTTGAAGGAAATTCTAAAATATGAAACAAAATTCTAGAATATAAATTAATATAACAGCATGTTAAAAATAAAATTTTTGCCTAGTCACCAATACAAAATAGATGGATCATTTATAGAAATTCAAGTTGATAATTATAATGAATCCCCTCAGTTACATCAAGGACGCAAATGGCTGAGAGTTGGAAAATAAAGACAGAATATTTGAAGAAGATTTCTTTGGAGAAAGCGGAATACTGAATCGTACTCTCTGTCCTCTCCCATAATCCCTCCTACACCCATACTTCAAAAAGTGGAGGGTAAAACTAATCCTGAGTTGGTGAGAGAAACTTCAACAGACCAGTCAAGGAATCTTACATGTGTCACTGAAGGGGGTGTGACACTGAGAACGGTTCTTGACCCATGCTTGAGAAAGCTAAAGGGGAAATAGCAGAAGGTCGCAGGCGCAAAATCACATCATGTGCCCTCACGGTGGGTCAAAAATGTAAGAAGCTGATGTACTAAGTGTGGATCTAGCAATAGGAGGACTGGCCTGTACTCACATAATAAGGCATCTTGTCCAAAAGGATGACCTTCTAGGGCCTTAGCCAAAGCTGCTGATATGCATTATGTCAGCATTGGAGGGTGAGTTAGAACAAACAAATGAAGAGAGACCCTGACCATACCAAGGAAAGGGAGCCAGCAATGAGAGCCACAGAAATGGTCCATAAGAAAAAAAAAGTTTGACAAGAGCAATGAATCTGGCCCAGAAGGACTGAATTCATCATTAAAATGCTCTTATCTGCTTTTCTCTCCTCATCCTTCTATTTTGATCATGGAGACTCAAGAGTTCTTGGCTAAAAAGCTGAGGGACTGCTAGCTGGAAAAAGTGAAGAATCACTGCTCTGCCTTTCATTTCAAGTTCCTTAAGAAGGAAGGGGAAATAACTTTAAATTAGGCTCAGCATTTGACTTTAACATGGGGTTAGTCATTTAAATTTTACCATATTGGGATTGTGTTTTTGTCTTAAAGTGACCACAAGACATTTGATAACATAAAATTGATTGAAAAAAACAAAGCATGGTGCTTGCCAGAGGATCCAAACCATATCCTCAATTGTGCAAGTCCATCCCACTGGTAATATACAGCATACCATGCTTCAGCGGCATCTTCTACTGTATATTTTAAAAGAGTACATCGAAAGATGTTATAGCATTTTATGTGGAAACATTAGCCCAGATATTCTTAATCTCATGTAATTCAATGAAAGAAAGAACAGTGGATAATATTTATTTCCATGGTCTTATTAAATCACCCCATATGTTAAGAGTGTACATCCTAGATTAAGTATCAACGTAAATAATAAGGACAGTAAATAGAAGAATCTTATGGACGGGTGAGCACTTTAGCATTTTGTAGGTGTCATTTAGTAATTATCCTTTTCTCCCATCAGTGATCTCAAGAACTGAAGAAATCAGGATGGCAGCAGGGGACAGGGCATACTTAGCTATGCAGACCAGGAAATGAGCAGTACATAGAATGAAAACTATTCATTTTCACTGGGGAAAGGAGCATTGCTGCAGGTCATATAAGACTCTACGCACGCAGCTTCTCCAAAGATCCTAAAAGACAATGAAAAACAGATCCAGAGTCCTTAGAATAGTTAAACGTCTGAAGCTGAGGTCTATTCTCTAGATGTCAATAAAAGATTGAAAACTTATAATTCTGCTATAGAGTCTTTTCTTAGTAATTAACTTATCTCCTGAAAAATTAAACACTTGTGCACACACACAAATACACACTCACACTGTAAAAAGTATGTATGTAAATACCTCATTTTCCCCTAATTTAACAAATTTTGTGGAAAGTCTAGATCCTGATCACACAACAAAATTTGGATTCAGCCAACATACTATTATCAAGGCCATCTCAGAGAATGAATGACCTGGAAATCCCAAAATATATCCCACTAAGTCAATATTTCTTAATGTATTTTATCAAGAATCATTCTCAAAATAAGAAAGCGTTTTTTAAAAAGGTGAATATACTGGCAGATGTTACTGAAAAGATTTTAGGTCACAAACAATGACACAGTGACTCTGTTTCTATTCATATCTCAGCTTTCCTTTACTTTGTTCCTTCAGAGTAGCAAATAGGGACAAAGGCAGTAACCTAACTCAGATTATTCACACATCCCTGAACCAATCTGTCTGACCAACAGTACAGTGAGCTTTAATTATATATGAGACCTGAATTATATGTCTCTCATTATGGTGTGGGGGGTTATGAAGGGATGCAATCTGGGCCCCTGCCTATTGACATACGTGGAATGAACTGGGTTATTTTAGTGGAAGAGATATGGTGTTCATATGAAAAACATACGTCCACCATATTCTGTACATGCTGATAATAGGCAGGTTCTGCTTCTTGAGAAGAATATGGAGACATATGTACTGCATTGAGGTTGAATTCATGTTCCAGGTCTTTACAACAATTTTATACACTGATAGCCTCATCATACAATATTTATTCAGTAATTTATATAACAATTGACTAAGGAAATTGGCTTTTATTATTCTTTGAATTTTGAGAATATCAGAAAACTAATGTTGCCATGTTTATCACTGCTCTTTAGAAATTCACAATTAAATACTTAAAAATGCTATTATAATCTTTTAAAATCCTCCAGAGAATAAAAAAATAAAATATAATGACTGCAATAAAGTTCCCTGTTAAATATGTAAACAGCATGTAATTCAGTTTCTCATCTCTGAAAGTATTTAGGAAATTGCATGTCTGCAAACTGTGTACGTGTATATCTTAAATGATCTAGGTAAAAATTAAAAGAGTAATACAAAAGAGAGTCAAGATGCTTTGGGGTTTTAGGGAAGTGAGGCCTCTGTGTAAGTATATGTAAGTTTTTCCTTTATCTGGAGATGTACTTGTTCTACAAAATACCCATACATTGTAAATTTGACTTTTATAAGATGCTGAAAAAATCCAAACCTCAATAAAAATAAATTTTCATAGACTTTCATCATATATAGGATTTTTTAAATATTAAATATTTCCATTATGATTCAAAATATACACTTTGTCATTAATTACAATTTAAAATAGTTAATGGAAAATTAGCACCCCAACAATTAATCATCTCTTAAAATCATGAATTCGTGATGTGTGAAGTGTAAGATGCAACAACCTTTTTATGACCTCTTCGACACCACTGACCCTCCTCAAACTGTGAAGCTCTATGTAGTTGAATTTTGAAAGAATTATAGATATCCTAATAATATTCTGAAATTAATCTTTATTTATTAATAACTGTTACAAAACCAGGTAATCCAATCCTTTAAATCTGTTACTGTCACTTACAGAGCTATCTTTTGCGGCCTGTACTTTCTCTGGTCTAACATCTTATGAGGAGTAATCAAGCAGTAATTTTTTACATAAATTTTATACATAGATTTATATATGTATATAAAATTACTAATAATTATTATTAGTAATGGTCCAAACTTTTCTACCATGCATGCAATAACAACAGTTACAAAATATTTAATTCATTTATGTGACTTCAGAAAGAAAATACGAGGATGTGCTAATTTGGGGAAATAGAGTTGCTCTTGGTGAAATGTCATTTTAATAACATGAATATAAAAAATTATTTTGTAAATTACTGAAAATTTAAAATAAACACTGACTTTAAAAGGATCTCTGATAGTCATTAATAAAGACTAGTGACATAAAAGTCAAATTTTTTTAACCTTGTGACATTTTCTAGAACTTTACTGTATACCATGAAAAGAGATTGAAACTGATGAATCTAGAGTATACCATATTTTTCTTTTCTTCCCCCATTTTTTTAATGAATAAGGAGGTATGTGAAAATTAATCATTACTTAATTGGTTCTTCATTGGTTACTTACCAGTTTTCTGAATCTCTGGGAAATTACACAATTTGGCTATGTATAGCAATGATTTTGAGTTAAACTACATCAGACAAAAGACTCCACAAGAAATTGGATAGACACAGAGATGAAAATCACCAACCATCCCTTCTTATCCTGTGTAACCCTGTGCAACTGCCACACCTGTGTTCAAAATACTTTAGACAAATACTATGACTTTCTAATAAGATGGTGAAGAATTATGCTATCTCAAACAAGTTCCTTTCTAAGGTTAAAACAGATTCTAAGTTGCATCAAATGTACAAAATGCATAAAATGTTTGAGTTTTTCCTACATGTGTAGGAATTAACACTTTGTTTTACATCTATGAAGAAATATGATAGAAAACATCTGAATAGTTGAGGAAACATGTAATCATACTCCAAAACTTTCACAGAAGAATGTCAGTGTCTAAAGATTATGGATCCTTCTCTAATAATACAAGAGAGTATATTGCTTTAGTTGTTCATCTCAAAATTTTAAATAATCATAACAGAAACAGCATTTATCACTTGACAAAAGACAGTTTGAAACACCTGAAATTTGAGTGAGATCATCTCATGATATAACTATATTTTCCTTTTAAAATTTTAAACTAAACGTATCAAATTAGATCATGAGGAAGTAACATGAAACCATATCATCTTTATTTTCTATAGCAAAATTTTCATTAACTTAAGAGACTAACTTAAGACAAAACTAAGATAGGATTTCAATTTTTAAGCAAGATCGGACAAAGATCCAAAAATATAAATTACCCATCTGAATAAAATTTCTGTGTAAACTTATGGTTGACAACATGAATCTAACTAATATATTTTATATGCCTGAATTGCTTCTGGATTCACTGGCATAAAGAAATGTATCTGTCCACATTAAACAAAATACTTGATTTCTTTTACTGGACAAAGGGAATAACAGAATTTAAATATTTTCTCTCCTTTTTGCTATAGATTCTAGCAGCATAACCTTGTTTAGAGCTTGGTTGTAATAAATGATAAATTCAGGTGTTTGTATATATAAATAAAAGTATATATATAAGAAGTAAGAAAATTAAGATGGCTTATAATTCTATCTCCTGGAGTTAGTCATTGTTAGTATGTGGATCTACACACACACACACACACACACACACACACACAAACCCTTTGAATAATTTTGTTCTGTTTTTACTGTTTGTATTTAATGTATATAATATATATTATCAAATCTTATTTAATAGTAATTAAATAAAATGTAATACACAATAAAGAGACAAATACCACCTTGAATTGGTGGTTTTAACTAATTATTAATGATTTGAAATTAATTTGAAAATGTAGAGTTAAAAAGATGTAAAATTCAAAACATTATAGCAAAAATATTCCTAAATCAAACCATTTGAATATTCTTGAAAGAATGTAGCTGTCTTAAAAGTATGTTTTCCATTTGGAGTAAAATGCTAAGGCCTGCCTGTAGAAACTATAATGTAAGTTATAGTTTAACCCACTCTGAGTTAAAAATATTGAATGGCTCCATTGCAATCACATCTCTGAATTCACTTTTCTTCATTTCACTTTTCTTGAACCCTTGAGCCCTAGTTTTTAATCTTTGATAGGTTTAAATCCAAGTTGTTACACTTTAGTAGACTAACTGTCTAAAACAGTCTCAACATACAAAACTTGACTCACGGTTTCAGAATAGCATATAGTACTTACCCATCCAAGAAGGATATAACAGAAGCTGAGAAGCTGTCAAAGAGAAAAATGTCAGAAGGATTAATAAATCCTATTGCTATAACATGACAATGAGAATTGTAAACAGCTATGTAAAAATTAGGCTGCTAGCAGTCAGATGGCTTGGATTCTTTTATCCTTGGTAGTAGAGTAGTGTACATTTATCTTCTGTTATGCACTGGTAAGTAGCTGGCAAGCTTGGTATATATAAACATTACTGAATGATGTTATGATTGGCTTGGATCCAGAAAATGTCCTCTGACATTACCATTAACTATCAGAGACCTTACATATTGCTGGCAATGACTGAAGAAGCAAAAAAAGACAATAATAGTAAGAAAAATTAAGAGGATAATTAGGAACAAAACAGGCATACTTTATGACATAAGAATTTTAAAATAAATTAATGAAACCTAAATGTTCATGTGATTCATAAGAAAGAGTGATTCAGTACATTGCAATGTAGGGGAAGGACATATCTAAAACAAGGACTTACTGAATATGATTTTTTACTCTTTTATGGTTTCAATGTTTCTTATAAATAGAACCTAATCTTCCTAATGTCTTTTCCCTGTTGTATATGAAAGGCGGTATATTGTTATTTTACTGTCATTACCTGTGACCCTATATAAAAAAAAAAAAATGGCATAACCACAAGGACAAAAGGTAAGGAAAATAAAGAACCAAAATATAATTTAAAAAATCTTACTTAATTGCCAATCTCCAGGCAATCAACCAGAGAAGTTTTTGAGAAAGTCAAGCAATAATTTAGCTGTGATGTATTACCTTTGGTTTGGTGATTTAACAATGTTCACACATTTAAGGCAGTTTATTAATAAATAAATTTCATTAAAATAAAATTAACCATATATGTAAAATCATATTTACAAAGAAAAAGTGTATAAAGAATGAGACGTTTTTATAAGTACCATAAATGAGGGAGTTTTTAAATTTTAGTCCATTAATATGATTCTACCTTGCATTGCCTAAACTGATAATTCTTATTCATTCACATGTATATTAAACACAGCCAAGAAGAAAATTAAGATTGCCTATAATCATATCTCCTGGAGCTAGTCATTGTTAATATGTGGATTTACATGCTTCTGGTTTTTTCCCATGTTTTATTATAAGAAATCAAAACAAAACAAAACCTCGTTTGCCAAAAATAACATATACAGATATAAGAAATGAATGTTCACTATGATCCCACTTAAGAAAGGAATATTATTAAGTTTTCTGCATTTTATGTCAGATTTTTTCCATGTATGTACTAACATATTTTAACATTATTCTCTCACGTTCAAATATATTTATACATATGGCTGTAAGTATAAAAACACACTATTTTCTAACTCACTTTTTGTCTTAACATTGTATCTTAGATATCTTTCAATAGCAGTTAAAACACATCCAACTATTTAATGATTATATACTTGTAATAAAAGAGTAAAAATGATTAATTCATACACGGATTTTTGGTAATAGAACATTTCTGCACTTAACAAGAATTGCTGATTATTAAGTTAGGTTTTATAGTTAAAACAAGACTAAATTGGTTTTGCAGGAAAACAAGGGAAAAGACCTTAAGAAGAATTTGTCAGGCGCAATTTGCAATCATAGATGTTATCATTAAGAAAATAAAATTGTGTAAGTAAGGAAGCAAAGGACTTACTCAGCAGAAGGCAGGTCTAACAGGTTTGATTCTGAATAGAATACAGCTGAAAAGTGAATATGAGGAGATTAATTCTAAAGTAGATTTTCCTAAAGATGCTGAAAATTGCAAGAAATCACTTGCCGAAGTTGAGCAAGTGTCAGAGCATTTGAAACATAGGAGTCATCCCAACATCGCTGAATTTTCTTTTCCACTAATTTATTTTTGTTAAGTTCATTACTGAGATAACCAAAATCTGCATTAAAATTATCCTCTGTTAGAAGGACTCAATAGGATGACATGCATTTGAAAAAGAGGAGCTTAATCTCATAATAAAAGCCCTGAAAAGAGGTTATACATCACTTCCATCTATTTAACATCCATGAAATCATTTAAAATCATTTTTAAATGATGTTAAATCATTTTATTTAACATAATGAAATCATCATACCAAAATGTCAGTAGAGTTTTTTCTCAGGTGTTGCCTTTTTTTCTTTGTGATTTTAAAATATTCACTCTATACACACTTCAATAGCTGTTGTGTTATTGTTTTTCCTAATAGCACCGTTAGAAATGACATGCTGACATGCTTTTGCTGTTCAACTAAAATTTGTAAAAATAAATTATCTCTCAATTTTTTTGAGATTAATCACAGTATAGTTTCTTTGTTAAATCTTAGGTGATTGAAAAATAAATCACATGTGCCGCAAATCTTCTTTGAACCACAAGCATTGCAAATTGACATTACAGTGTGGATTTTTCTTGACAGCTTATGGTAGGGGTCAAGTTACTCCAGATTTTTTTCTTTAAAGAAGAACACGTTAAATCTGGTCAAACATAGAGAATGAAACAAAGACTTGTTTATTGATGTAAAGGAATCGACTTGTGGATCAGATTCTATATGGGATTTATTTCAACTGCAACTGGATAGGTTGAAAAGTTGAACCATAAAAATTAGCAGTAATTTTGCTCTTTTCAAGGGGCCAGGATAAAGGGACTTTATTCAAAGAAACAATCGTACCTTGGCTTGTTCTAAGTGTAGGAAAACAAACACACACAAGAAGAAAGTCATATATAGTCTTTTCAGGGCACAGATACAAAACATATTTTTCAATGTTATTTGATTAACAGTGAATGCTTCTGCCAATAAAAATCTCAATACTATAATTATACTTGTTTTGTAAATGTAGTAGTAAAGTGAAAGGAATCAACCCAAACATATCCTAAGATGCTTAGTCTAAGGAATAGTATCACCATGCAAATATGTGATATGCTCCCATAGCAAGGGTAGGATGGGCATTTATATTCTCCTATAAATGTATATAAAGAGTCAGAGAAAAAGTCAAGGACCTCTTGCTGTTGCAGAATACGTATATTCCAGTAAAGGCAAACTTCAGTAAAATATTATTTTGCTTTTGGCATGGGTGTTAGGCTCTGCATGTGCCATGGTAAGAAAATGTCTTGGGGACAGGGGATTAAATAGCATATCATAAATATAGGAAAAGTGAGGCAGATGCTAAGTTAGGGATTATAATTATGATACTCCTCTTTCTTTTTAAAAGTACTTTTGGGACTTCCTTGGTGGCACAGTGGTTGGGAATCCTCCTGCCATTGCAAGGGACACAGGTTCGATCCCTGGTCTGGGAAGATCCCACAGGTCGCGGAGCAACTAAGCCCCTGCACCACAACTACTGAGCCTGTGTTCTAGAGCCCGTGAGCCATAACTAATGAGCCCGTGCACCATAACTACTGAAGCCCGCACACCCTAGAACCTGCACGCCACAACTACTGAAGCCCTCACGCTCTAGGGCAGGGGTCCCCAACCCCCGGGTCTCAGACCAGTACGGGTCCAAGGCCTGTTAGGAACCGGGCTGCACAGCAGGAGGTGAGTAGCAGGTGATCGAAGCTTCATCTGCTGCTTCCCATCGCTCCCCATCGCTCATATTACCACCTGAAACATTCTCCCCATCGCTCACATTACCACCTGAACCATCGCTCACATTACCGCCTGAACAAACCTTACTCCCACCCACCAACCCCCCAGTCCGTGGAAAAACTGTCTTACACGAAGCTGGTACCTAGTGCCAAAATGGTTAGGGACTGCTTTTCTAGGGCCCACTTGCTGCAACTACTGAGCCCGTGTGCTGCAACTACTGAAGCTCGCGCACCTAGACCCCATGCTCCGCAACAAGAGAAGCCACCACAGTGAGAAGCCCGCACACCACAACAAAGAGTAGCCCTGGCTCGCCACAAACAGAAAAAGCCCGCGCGCAGCAACAAAGACCCACCACAACCAAAAATAAATAATAAAAGTACTTTTGCTACATCAGATAGTATTTAATAAACTATAGTTATATAATAGGTGCTATACTTATTCTCCAGGTAAGTTCATCTTATTTAGTCCTCCACAGCAATGCTACAACGTAATTTTTATTTATTTTACTCTAGATGTGAGAAAACTAAGGCATAGAGAGAAAGTAATTTGCTTTTGGTTCACTAGCTAGTGAGTGTCAAAGTCAGAAGTGAATTGAGATTATCTGACTACAGTGGCTGTGCTTTTGATTCCTGGATAGATGGTCATGATAACCCATTTGCATAGAACTTTTAGAGTCCTTAAAGAATTTTCATGATTATGATGTCATTTCCCGCTTATGACCATTATATTCAATCTGGGGGATGGTCACTGTTCTGTATAATAGACAGAAACACTAAAATGTGTCTGTTTTTAAATAGTAGTTTTAGGAGTGACTGGGTCCAGAGTTTGTAAGATCTGTTAAGGCTCTTGTTGCAACTGCATCAGTCAGTCAGGCTTTTTTGTACTGCCCTACAGGTGCTCACTCCTTGAAGAACACACTCAATTAAACCTCCTGCATTCAAGTGTATATCTCAGAATCTGATTCTAGGGACCCTGATCTAAAACAATAGTTTCAATATCAAACCATTCTCTCGAGTCTTTTGTTAAATCTTCTCGGTCTTTTTAACATTTTCTTGTTGATTTCTTTTTCTCAGTACTCTATTTATGCATCCCATAAAGCATATTTATTTTACATTGTTCAGTTTTGATATCCCGTCTCTAATTTCTGGAGACTCTAGCTTGTAGTACCTTGTTTCTTTGGGTGTTTTATGTTTTTTATTATAAGTTTCTTAAAATTTTATTTGTGGTAATTATTTGTGGCTTAGACTGAAAACAGATTCTTCCGAAGAAAATTCACAATTGTTTCTGCCAGGTGACTGGGGGCTATACCAACCTAGGACCGCTTTAAACTATAGTACTGCATTAAAGTTTTTGACATCACATAATTCAGGCTACAATCCAATACTTGGGTTATTTTTAGCTAGAATGATTATTTTTCCCAGTCATTCGGCACTAGAATTCAAGATAGAAATGTCTTCTTGTAACACCCTCCAGAAATGTACATTTATATCTATTTTACACTTACATCAAGGGACTGGCCAATTTGGTGGACCCAGCTTTATGATGGGATTATATTCTTTTAGCCTTCCTAATTTAAGCACTACTGGACTTATCTCTCTGTTCTCTATGTTCGGTAAATCTATGAAAACTAAACTCAAATTCACTAAAATTGGCAGTTGTTCTCAAAGTGGAAGCTAGCATTCTACTTACCACTTTTTCTCTTTTCATTTAGTTTTGCCTGAGAGTATTCCTTACTTTTCACTCAGCTCATCAATGCATTTAAATGTGTTAATCTATTCAGCGTTTATAATATTTTCCCCAAGCCAAAGATAGGCAGATTACCCATTCTGCCATACTACAGAAATGCAAGTCTCTCCCTCTAATCTCCATCAAATATCTTGACCTTTAACATGTGGTCCTTTTTTTCCCAGCACAACCAAATGGGATGAAGTGAAAATAGAGACCTAAAAGCAGAGATGCTAAATCCTTGGGTTTTATTTTAATGAAAGCTATCTTACTGATATAATAGACAAAGAGAACAATAGAAACATTAAATCCCTCTTCCTCTTTATTAGAATAAAAAGAACAATTGCTCCCTTGGTACAGAGAAAGGTTGAACAGTGTGTTAGAGAGAAGCATTTACACCCTGGTTTAGGCCTAAGGTGAATTTTATGACTATCTTATCTGCTCTTAAGTCAGTAAAAAGTAAAACGGATATTTACAGAAAGTACTAAACAGTTTGAAGTTCCAGGAATAAAGGATGCATTTGATCTTAAGCTTTTCTGAAATGATGTGAGAAAAACACACTTTTAGTATTCCCTAGTAACCCAATGAAAATAGGAGTAAGAGGGTTAAGATGTCTCTTTGCTGCTAAAGAAGACACAAGGCAGCCACAGCAAGTCTCCTGAGGTCCCTGGGTGACAAGAGAAAGAAACAGGATTTCCTTCACCTCTGATAACAAGACACTTGGCTGAGAATGAGAAAACTGGCAGATGTTAAAGGGATTTGTAGTCATGATGAGAGTAAATTATAACAAAGAGCACTGTAGGATGTATGTCAAAAAACCAGGTGGGTATACAGAAACCTCAGCAGATGCCAGTGTGGTGGGGATGGCGGATGTGATTGTACATTGCAACAGATGTCAGTGTAGGAAAAAGGAAGGCTGAAGCCCAGATGCCTCACCATCTGATATTGTATTGTATAAACTTTTCAGAAATTAAACCAATTCAGGAAGAAAGGAAGGAAAGGGAGGGGGAATTCTGATTTGACGGAATTAAAACCTGACTCCGAGAATACTTTGAAGCAATTAAATTTACTTAGAATTAATTCAGTTAAGTTTTTTTTTCCTACCATGCAGAATGGGAACTCAAGCTAAATCTGGTTATGATAAAAAAAATTAAAATTAAAATAATTACATACTATCATCACTTGAATTTTAGAGCCTGAGAATATGTATCCACAACACATTCTCTTGATCTCCACAAAGATCTCTCAGGAAAAAAGAAGTGGTCCATTGTGTAAAATACTGCTGACAACTAAACTAGGATGGAAACATGTAGAATTTAGCAATAAGTTACTAACCGCTGACCCTGCAAGAAGAACCCTAGAATGACAAGGGTAAAAAAATAGCTGGAAGGTAAAAAAAATTGAAGTGATATATGTAAAACACACACACACACACACACACACACACACATAAACACAAACTCTTGAAAAACTGGCTATGAAGGGAAATAGGAAACAAAAAACAGATAAAAGTAATATCTAAAAGGGTATATGAGGTCAAGGCAAGGCTTGTTTTGCTCTATTTAAGATTACAGATATTAGATCATGTTTGATTGATCAGAGGGAATACGTGGTAAAAATCAAGATGTTGAAGATGCAGCAGACAGAGCTAAGAGTTCAATGGGAGCAAAGAAGCACATGTGAAGGGACTGGATTTAAATTGGAGCAATGCTTTCTTCATTGTAATGGGAACAGGAGGCAGCAGGTCAGTTTTTAGATATGGTAGCAAAAATATTAAGTAGTTGCTGTCTGAAGCTTTCTCTCTGGAAAAAAGTGAACCATATGCTGTGATTAGTGGAGGGAAAAAAGAAGTAGTTAAAGATTTAAGTAGAGTGGATAAATGAGATTTCATTGTGGAAATAAGCAGAGTAAACTTTCTGAAGATATTTACATTGTTTCTTGAGTGAATTGTGGAAAGTCCATTTGAGTTTGGTGAACATGAAACTATAGTGCCTCCAATATGCTGTTTGATGTTTCGTTATTGGGGTACAGGCACAGAGATGGATTTGTCCATAGTTACAGTCTTGACAGGTATGTATGAAATTAGAGCAAAGGAGTCAAGAAGTAAATATGATACAGCTATAAAGAGAATCCAGGTGTGGAAGAATAATGTGAAAGTAGAAGGCAACTGAACAGTAGTGAGAACAATTGGAGATCAATGAATTGGGCACCTCCTCATTAAAGCTGCTTGCAATGGTGGTAACTGTTAAGGTGGTCAGCTGATGAAATTATCGGTGATTTTAAACAAGTAACTAGGAGGTCTGTAAATGTCCAGCCTCAGAAAGGGAAAAGGGAAAAGAACAGGAAAACCAGAGAGTTCAAATGGGATGATCAAAATAGGGAGCAGAGATAATAGTCTGGGAGCAGCAACAGGAAGCAAGAGAGTCCTAATTATAAGAAACCTATGCTGTATAAATTTTATTTAAGTTTCAAGCAAATGGAAGTATCTTTGAACATTAAAAAATATCTCATTTTTGGAATGGGCTGCCTGTAAGGAGCCAGTCACAGGACATATTCAAATAGAGATTGGATGAATATTAGTTACATTGTGAAGAGGCTTCAACATATCAAACGTTTAGATTATATCATTTCTGAAGTTTCTTCCTACTCCAAGGTCGCTTCTGAATCTGAATGTTTATCCATCCGCCATTCATATTTTCTTTTTCTCTCAAGTTCAATCGTTAGCAAAATTGACTATATCCTCAAAATCTTCCTAGAATGTTTCTCCCTAGCATGTTTAAGTTCTAACTTAAACCTGATTCTTTCCTGATGATACTACTTCTTCTATAGACGTTATAAGTCTGGGCCTTAAAGTAGGGTAAGTGTCCTTTTTGTATTCATCATCCTATTCTAGACAATTATATATCCTTCCTCTATAAAACACCTCCCTTTGCTGCTATCATCTCAAAATCCCCTATGTCATCTCCTTTTTTTTTCTTTACTGAAGATAGCTCCTGGCTCACTTCAACTATCTCCAACACCACTTCTGTAGTGAATTCAAACTCCAGGGCCTAGCTTCTCCATTCTTCTCAATCATGTTGGTTCCCACCTTAATTGCAGAACTCCCTTCTATGATCGCACCTATGACTTTGTTGTTACTAATCACTACCCCTCTCCCCAAACCTCAATTTCAAACATGTCTTACTACAATTTTCTATCTTTCCAGCTCACCCTCTCAGTCAAACTCCAACAATAGTTTGTAGCCAGTGAGACACTACCATTTTTCCTTATCTCTTACCCCTCAACCAACACCTGTACTTCTCTTATTATCAAGCTTAAATTTCATTGCTAATCATTACAAAATCACTCACTTAAATGCAGCATCAACTCTTTTTTTCCTATCATATTCATTTACTTTCTAGGCTAAACTACAACCATCGTTAAATCCAACCCTCCATCTTCTGCACACCTGCATCTGCCCCACTGTACCAGCCTAGAGGAAATTCCAAATCATCTACATGGGCATCAATTTAAATTCATGAGCAGTAACTCATACTGTACTTCCCTAGACCCTTCACTCTTTTCTGTGCTCTAGGACTATTTTATACTATGTCATTTTGCCTCAAACTTCTCCTCTTCTCCCACTCTTAGCTTGTGATCATTCTTCCTATGTCACTAAAGAAAATAAAACAGTAAAAAAAAGAAATTCCATATACCACCTGCCCCTTCACACCTATTTTCTTGCATTTGTGCTTGAATATTCCCACTTCTGTTATCAGGATGGACCGCACTCCAAGTAAATACAGTTTTTCCACTGTGTACTCAATCCCATCTCCTTTTTCTTTTTTAAGGACACTGCTCTAGCAATTTTCCCTTTTCTATCAGATATTCCCCATCAAATGAATCATACCCATCAGCATCAAAATATGCAGTTATGTTGCCCATCTTATAAAATATCTTGACCTGCTTCCCCTTCAAGCTATCACCTTATTTTTCTTCCAGCTATAAAGTAAAAAACTCCTTGAAATATCTCTCTATGCTTGATTCTTTGAACGTCTTTCTTCCCATTTTCTGTCAAGCACACCATCATCAAATTTTTATCACCACAACTCCTCCAAAACTGCTCATTTTGTTGTCACTATTGATCGCCATATTACTAAGTCTAATGGTCAATTCTCTGCCCTCACTTTTTTTTTTCTTTTGACCTTTAGAAGCAATTGGTACCGTTGATTATTCCCTCCAACTTAAAATATTTTCTTCACTTGGCCTCTTTCCTAATTACACGCACGCCTGATTTTCCTTCTACTTTCCTGGCTCTTTTTCCTCAATCTACTCTTTTTTGTTTTAATTATCTAACAAACACCTAAATAATAAGTTACCCTAAGATTCAGTCTTTGAACAATATCTCTATATTGATTCCCCGAAATGATTTCATTCGTTTTCAAAGACTTAAATCCCATGTCAATTTTGATGCCTTCCAAAGTTGTAACTCTTCCTAAACTTCAGATTTATTTATCCAACCGCAAAATCTATGCATATCAAATTTATCACGTCAAAAACTGAGAACCTTACATGCTCCCTTAAATCTGCTCCTCCTGTGTCTTCACTCAACAGTCAATGACTTCCACCAGTTGCCTACTTAAAAAACCAAGGAGCCTTCATTTAGTCTTTTTCTCTGACAAAACACCCCTGTCATTAGCAACTCCTATCTGCACTTCTTTCAAAATGTTTCTCAGCAATTCTTGCTTCATCCTAGTACAAGCTACCATCATTTCTTGCCTATATTCTGGAAAAATCTTCTTCCTATTTCCCTGCTTCTGCCTTTCTCCTCCCCGACCTTTCAGTCCATTTTAAACGAGAAGCCAGAGTGATCCCAGAAAAACTTGTTAGATTTGTACTCCACTTTACCTAAAAGCCTTGAATTGATCATTGTTTTACCTCTCAAATTGAATGTTGAAATCTTTAATATGATCTGTAAAACCATGTCTGATCGAATTCCCGGCTCCCTCACAGACCTCATCTACCACAACACTTCTCTTCAGTCCTCCTTTATTCCTCCTCCATAATTTTCAAACCTGCCCACTACACACCCAACATCAGGTCTTTGCCCATACTGCTCCCTTTGCCTGGGATGCCCTACCCACACACATCTGAATTTCCTGCAGATTTTTATTTTTAAAAATCCCATTTCCAGTGAGACATTCCAGCCTACCTAACTAGAAATTTTACCCCATCTCTTACATTTAATATCACTCTACCCTGCCCCCCTTTTTAAAGCACTTATCACATTTTAATATGAGGCATAGTTTACACTGCTTCTTGTTTATTTTCGGTTTCCCCACTAGAGTAAATGTCTTCATGAAGGCAGAGACTTTTGCCTGTCTTGTTCACTCATGGATCATAGAGCCTATACATATGGCAGATGCTCAATAAATATCTGTTGAATGAATAAATGAATGAATAATGCCACTTGTTCCATTTTATAATCAGTCTCAAATATGAAATTTAGTTTACATTAATCAAACTCCTACAAAAAGTATATTATGTATTTTCCAACTATGTTACTGCTTTTAAAAGTACCAATAAAATTTCAGGTTTGATTACTAACAGAACTAGTGTTAAGAATATGATATCTACTTTTATGCATCTCATTTGTAAAACAAATTAGTGATACAAGGCTGAACTTATTCATTAGGACTTTGGAGTTGAATTTCCAGCCTACCACAGAATTAGCTGATCCTTAGAGTTCTTGCCTCTAAAAGTGAAGAGGTTAATATAAACAATTGTGGAAGCTCTTTCATCACAAAATTCTATTAAATGTCTATCCATATCTAAAGCATAGGGGAAAAGAGAAAATTAAAAAATTGCGCTCAATTTTGTACAAAAGTTTATATGTACAAATTGTCAAGGGAGATACTTGGTGCCTAATAAACATTAAATAAATGTCAGTTATTATTGTCATTAGGGTAGTCACTTTCATTTATTGTCATCTGTCCTATTACCTTCTTAAGACGGATAAAAATAATTTTTAATTCAGCTATGCTCCCTGTGTTAAAAGAAAATCTTATGTTATGATCAAGACAAAAATCTTTTGGAAAACAAACAAAACCTGCAAATGAGATAAACCTAAGTACAAAGCAAACATATGCAAATTGTCATACTCTTTTTCAGAATATGATAGCGTAACTACAAGTATATATTTTATCCATGGCTAAAGAGTAAACTTCCAAATTTAAATAAATATTTTTGTACCAAACTTTGAATTAAAAATTATATTTTCAGACATGAAACTTTTAAAACAATTATGTTTTCAATAACATTCAAATTGTATGAAGTATATATACAGTAAGTCCCCTACATACTGAAATAAAGATACTGTACTACTGTACTCTACATAGTACTGTACAGTAAAGTACACAAAAGCACAACGACTTGTAGAGGACGCATGCACTTGACAATGTACTCCAGACACATGAACTAACTTATGTGACTGGACATGTGGACGCACATTTGCATCTTTGAAAGTTCGCAACTTGAATGTTCGTATGTAGGGGACTTACTGTATTTGAATTTAAATAGTCTATTCTTTTTTTTGTGGGGGGGGGGGCTCCACGTTTTATTAGGGATATGGCAGAAGCAGAGGCTGGAAGCAGAGCAGCCACGTTTAATGACAGATAAATTAACTGCAGTGGGTAGATAGAGGGTAAGGGACTGGTCCAGGCATGTTAATATAAAACAACAACAAAAAAAAAACAGACAAATGGACCCCAAAGACATGGGGTGGGGGAGGGAAGCACCATCCAGACAGCAAATAGGACCAGGGGAGACAGAGAGAGAAGGCAACTTGACCCCTCGCCCCTAAACTCCACCAGCAAAGGACTTCTAGGCTGGCCCTGCAGGGACTTGGGCCAGGGGAGCCTCCAGGGTGGGCGGAGATGGCACTGCTGGTCGGTGGGCAGAAAGCCCAGCACCACAACATATCTCAGCCTAAAGTGGGAGGTGGGGGCCAGGACACAGTGTCCTTGAACCCCCAGTCCCTCAGAGGAAGAGCCTTACTCTGGGTAAGAGAAGGGACCAAGGGTGGGGTCTCACCCTGAGATGAGAGTGGTCATCCTTATAAACTATCCATAACTAAAAAACACTAGGGAGCACCACATTTTACCCCAAATCCAAAATTGTTACTGATTTACAATATTTGTTTTTGAAATTGCAAAAATATTTGTAACAAAATGTTCATTTTCATTTTAGTAAGAGCCCTTCATTATTACAGTCCCTTTTCAATTTTTTGGACAGTGTTGAAAACTATACTCTCTTTTATAAGGAAAACAGAGTTAATTTTATTTCAGGTTATTTATTATAAGAACATGTGGATGTTTTTAAAAAATTTTTATTAGAGTATAGTTGATTTACAATGTTGCATTAGTTTCAGGTGTACAGCAAAGTAAATCAGTTATACATGTACATATATCAACTCTTTTTTTTTTTTTTTTAGATTCTTTTCCCATTAGGCCATTACAGAGTATTGAGTAGATTTTCCTGTGCTCTATAGCAGGTTCTTATTAGTTATCTATTTTATATATAGCAGTGTGTATATGTCAGTTCCAACCTCCTAATTTATCCCTCCTCCCTCCCCCAATATCCGCTGGTAACCATAAGTTTGTTTTCTACATCAGTGACTCTACTTCTGTTTTGTAAAAAAGTTCATTTGTACGCATTTTTTTTAGATTCCACATATAAGCAATATCATATGATATTTGTCTTTCTATGTCTGACTTACTTCACTAAGTATGACAATCTCTAGGTCAATCCATGTTGCTGCAAATGGCATTATATCATTCTTTTTTCTGGCTGAGTAATATTCCATTGTATATATGTGCCACATCTTCTTTATCCATTCCTCTGTTGATGGACACTTAGGTTGTTTCCATGTCCTGGTTATTGTAAATAGTGCTGCAGTGAATACTGGGGTGCATGTATCTTTTTGAATTATGGTTTTCTACAGGTATATGCCCAGGAGTGGGATTGCTGGGTCATATGGTCGTTCTATTTTTAGTTTCTTAAGGAACCTCCATACTGTTCTCCATAGTGGCTGTACTGATTTACATTCCCACCAATAGTGTAGGAGGGTTCCCTTTTCTCTACACCCTCTCCAGTATTTATCGTCTGTAGATTTTTTGATGATGGCCATTCTGACTGGTGTGAGGTGATACCTCATTGTAGTTTGATTTACATTTCTCTAATAATTAGTGATGTTGAGCATCTTTTCATGTGATTTCTGGCCATCTGTATATCTTCTTTGGAGAAATGTCTATTTAGATCTTCCACCCATTTTTTAATTGGGTTATTTATTTTTTTGATATTGAGCTCTATGAGCTGTTTGTATATTTTGGAGACTAATCCCTTGTCAGTCGCTTCATCTGCAAATATTTTCTCCCATTCTGAGGATTGTCTTTTCATTTTGTTTATGGTTCCCTTTGCTGTGCAAAAACTTTTAAGTTTAACTAGGTCCCATTTGTTTATTTTTCTTTTTATTTTCATTACTCTAGGAGGTGAATCAAAAAATATCTTGCTGTGATTTATGTCAAAGAGTGTTCTGCCTATGTTTTCCTCTAAGAGTTTTATAGTGTCTGGCCTTACATTTAAGTCTTTAATCTGTTTTATTTTTGTGTATCGGGTTAGGGAGTGTTCTAATTTCATTCTTTTACATGTAGCTGTCCAGTTTTCCCAGCACCACTTATTGAAGAGACTGTCTTTTCTCCATTGTATATTCTTGCCTCCTTTGTCATAGCTTAGGTGACCATAGGTGTGTGGGTTTATCTCTAGGCTTTCGAGCCTGTTCCACTGATATATATTTCTATTTTTGTGCCAGCACCATGCTGTTTTGATGACTGTAGCTTTGTAGTATACTCTGAAGTCAGGGAGCCTGATTCCTCCAGCTCCATTTTTCTTTCTCAAGATTGCTTTGGCTATTTGGGGTCTTTTGTGTTTCCATACAAATTTTAAAATATTTTGTTCTACTTCTGTGAAAAATGTCATTGGTAGTTTCATACAGATTGCATTGAATTTGTAGATTACTTTGGGTAGTATAGCCATTTTCTCAACATTGATTCTTCCAATCCAAGAACATGGTATATCTCTCCATCTGTTTCTGTCATCTTTGATTTCTTTCATCAGTATATTATAGTTTTCTAAGTACAGGTCTTTTGCCTCCTTAGGTAGGTTTATTCCTAGGTATCTTATTTTTTTTTGTTGTGATGGTAAATGGGATTGTTTCCTTAATTTCTCTTTCTGATCTTTTGTTATTAGCATATAGGAATGCAAGAGATTTCGGTGTATTAATTTTGTATCATGCAACTTAACCAAATTCATTGATGAGCTCTAGTTTTCTGGTAGCATGTTTAGGATTTACTATGTATAGTATCATGTCATCTGCAAACAGTGACAGTTTTACTTATTTTCCAATTTGGATTCCTTTTATTTCTTTTTCTTCTCTGATTACTGTGGTTAGGACTTCCAAAACTATGTTGAATAATAGTGGTGAAAGTCAACATCCTTGTGATGTTCCTGATCTTAGAGGAAATGCTTTCAGTTTTTCACCATTGAAAATGATGTTTGCTGTGGGTTTGTTGTATATAGCCTTTTTTATATTGAGGGAGGTTCCTTCTATGTCAACTTTCTGGAGAGTTTTTATCATAAATGGGTGTTGAATTTTGTCAAAAGCTTTTTCTGCATCTATTGAGATGATCATATGGTTTTTATTCATCAGTTTGATAATATACTGTATCACATTGATAGATTTGCGTATATTGAAGAATCCTTGCATCCCTGAGATAAATCCCACTTGATCATGGTGTATGATCCTTTTAATCTGTTTTTGGATTTCGTTTGCTAGTATTTTGTTAAGGATTTTTGCATCTATGTTCATCAGTGATATTGGCCTGCAATTTTCTTTTTTTGTAATATCTTTGTCTGGTTTTGGTATCAGGGTGATGGTGGCCTCATAAAATGAGCTGGGGGTGTTCCTTCCTCTGAAATTTTTTGGAAGAGTTTGAGAAGGATGGGTGTTAGCTCTTCTCTAAATGTTTGATGGAATTTGCCTTTGAAGCCATCTGGTCCTGGACTTTTGTTTGTTGGAAGATTTTTATTCACAGTTTCAACTTCATTACTTGTGACTGGTCTGTTTATGTTTTCTGATTCTTCCTGGTTTAGTCTTGGGAAGTTGGACCTTGCTAAGAATCTGTCCATTTCTTCCAGGTTGTCCATTTTAGTGGCATATAGTTGCTTGTAATAGTCTCTTATGATCCTTTGTATTTCTGTAGTGTCAGTTGTAACTTCTCCTTTTTCATTTCTAATTTTATTATTTTTTATTCCTTTTTTCTTGAGGAATCTGGCTAAAGGTTTATCAATTTTGTTTATCTTCTTAAAGAACCAGCTTTTAGTTTTATTGTCTTTGCTATTGTTTTCTTTGTTTCTATTTCATTTATTTCTGCTCTGATCTTTATGATTTCTTTCCTTTTACTAACTTTGGGTTCTGTTTGTTCTTCTTTCTCTAGTTGCTTTAGGTGTAAGGTCAGGTTATTTGACATTTTGTTTTTTCTTGAGGTAAGATTGTACTGCTATAAACTTCCCTGTTAGAACTGCTTTTGCTGCATACCATAGGTTTGGGTCATCATGTTTTCGTTGTCATCTGTTTCTAGGTAATTTTTGATTTCTTCTTTGATTTTTTCAGTGATCCATTGGTTATTCAGTAACATTCTGTTTAGCTTCCCTGTGTTTGTGTTTTTTACATTTTTTTTTCCTGTAATTGATTTCTAATCTCATATTGTTGTGGTTGGAAAAGATGCTTGAGATGATTTCAATTTTATTAAATTTACCAAGGCTTGATTTGTGACCCTAGATGTGATCTGTCCTGGAAAATGTTCAGTGTGCATTTGTGAAGAAAGTGTATTCTGCTGCTTTTGGTTAGAGTATCCTATAACTATCAATTAAGTCTATCTGGTCTAATTTGTCATTTGAGGCTTGTGTTTCCTTATTAATTTTCTGTCTGGATGATCTGTTCATTGGTGTAAGTGGGGTGTTAAAGTCCCCCACTACTATTGTGTTACTGTCAATTTCCCCTTTTACAGCTGTTAGTATTGGCCTTATGTATTGAGGTGCTCCTATGTTGGGTGTACAAATATCTACAATTGTTTTATCTTCTTTCTGGATTGATCCCTTGATCATTATGCAGTGTCCTTCCTTGCCTCTTGTAATAGTCTTTATTTTAAAGTCTATTTTAATCTGATATGAGTTTTGCTACTACAGCTTTCTTTTGATTTCCATTTGCATGGAATATCTTTCTCCATCCCTTCACTTTCAGTCAATAGTGGGTCTCTTATAGACAGCATATATATGAGTCTTATTTCTGTATCCATTCAGCCAGTCTATGTCTTTTGGTTGGAACATTTAATCCATTTACATTTAAGGTAATTATCAGTGTGAATGTTCCTATTGCCATTTTCTTGATTGTTTTGGGTTTGTTTTTATAGGTCTTTTTTCTTCCCTTCCTCTTTTGTTCTCTTCTCTTGTGTTTCTCACCTAGAGAATTTCCCTTAGAATTTGTCGTAAAGCTCATTTGTTGGTGCTGAATTCTCTTAGCCTTTGCTTGTCTATAAAGCTTTCAATTTCTCCATCGAATCTGAATGACAGCCTTGCTGGGTAGAGTATTTTTGGTTGTAGGTTTTTCCCTTTCATCACTTTAAATATATCCTACCACTCCCTTCTGGCCTGCAGAGTTTCTGCTGAAAAATAAGCTGATAACCTTATGGGGGTTCCCTTGTATGTTATTTGTTGCTTTTCCCTTGTTGCTTTTAGTACTTTTTCTTTGTATTTAATTTTTGTTAGTTTGATTAAAATGTGTCTCATTGTGTTCCTCCTTGGATTTATCTTGTATGGGACTCTCTGCGCTTCCCGGACTTGGGTGACTGTTTCTTTTCCCTTGTTAGGGAAGTTTTTGTCTGTAATCTCTTCAAATATTTTCTCAGGCCCTTTTTCTTTTTCTTCTTCTTCTGGGACCCCTATAATTTGAATGTTGGTGCATTTAATATTGTTCCAGAGGTCTCTGAGACTGTCCTCATTTCTTTTCATTCTTTATTCTTTTTCTGTTCTGAAGGAGAGATTTCCACCATTCTGTCTTCCAGGTCACTTATCTATTCTGCTGTCTCAGTTATTCTGCTATTGATTCTTTCTAGTGTATTTTTTCATTTCAGTTATTGTCTTGTTCATCTCTGTTTGTTTGTTCTTTAGTTCTTCTAAGTCTTTGTTAAACTTTTCTTGTATATTCTCGAGCCATGCCTCCATTGTTTTTCTGAGATCTCAGATCATTTTTACTATCATTACTCTGAATTCTTTGTCCGATACATTACTTATCTCCTTTTCATTTAGTTGTTCTTGTAGGCTTTTATCTTGCTCCTTCATCTGCAACATATTTCTTTGTCATCTCATTTTGTCAATCTTACTATGTTTGTCATCTCCTTTCCGCAGGCTGCAGGATTATAGTTCCTCTTGCTCTGGTGTCTGCCCCCTGGTGGGTGACGTTGGCCCAGAGGCTTGTGCCATTATCCCCTTGATAGGGGGTTTGACTGGTGTTGTGGTGATCAGAGCCTGCCCTAGTTATTGAGTGGGGTCTCCCCTTTGCTCTGTGGTTGTCACTGCCCTGTCTACGGCAGGGTCTGCTCCCTAGTTTTTGGAGTAGAGCTCCCTAGATCTGTTTCTTAGCTGTGATTCTGATTTGTGGTGCAAGGTAGATGGGATTGGAGCACTCCCACTTGGAGAGAAGCCACTGAGTATTCCTCTTCTGGAGCTGTTCACCTGTGCATGTGCTCTGTTGTGTCCCCTTTCACCCATTGTGCAGGCTCACAGAGTATACTATTGTTGGCACTGCTCTTCATCCTGCCTTAACTGTGGGTATTCTGGCAATTGGCCCTGGTGACCCTCATGCATTGTTTTCACCCAGCCACTGGCACAGGTGTACTGATGTCAGGTCCAGGACTGTAGTAGTCGTGCAGTAGTCATGCACCTGGGGGAGCTATGGAGACAGCTCAAACTCTGGTCTGGCCCAACCCCCGTCTGTACATGTCCACAGAGCCCACAGCTGCTAAAGCTAGATCCATCACAGCTGCAAGAGCACTTGTTGTCCTTTTGGATATTTCACAGGCACTGAATTTAAGAAGCCATCAGTAGAGGTGTAACTCCACAGTTTGTGCAGCCACGAGGAGAGATTTCAGCCCTTCTTCCTTAGTCACAGAGCCCCTGGGGCTCAGCTGTGATTTCAGCCCCTCTTCTGGGCAGATTTCCTAGTGGGGTGAGTTATCTGCACCCTCCTAGGACAGTGGAGCAGGTCTCAGCACACACTGGTGGATTTCCTAGTAGTGAAAGCTATCCGCATGCTCCTGGAACAGCATGGCAGGTTCCGGCATCCACTGACAGATTTCCTAGTTGCAGAAACTATCTGTGCCTTCCCAGGATAATATGGGCAGGTCCTGAGGCCTGCTGGCAGAATTACTAGTAGCTGGATCTGTCTGTGTCCTTCTGGGTCAGCAGGGGCGGGACCTGGCATCTGCCCACGGATCTGGAAGAGCACCCAGTGCCAGCCTCTGGAGCCCAAGATGGTGGTGGTGACTCACTCTTGTCCCCAGAGCTCCTGTAGGCAGTGTCCTGCTGCCTGGGAGCATTCACAGGGATAGAAGTTGTTATGGTGGTCCCGTCCCTCTCTTCGTTTGCCTCCCAATAATGGTGCCTTGTCTCTCTGGTGGGCCCAGGCTCCTTCCTAGTATATCCTCAGTTGCCATGGCTGATCTCTTCAGGCTGTTTCCTCACCTAACCCTGGTCCTCTCCCTAGGACTGAGCACCCGACCCCCACCCTCACCGACAGAGGAGTATCTCAGGTTGGGATGTGCAGGGTTGTGGTGCTGACCCTCTGTGCAGGTTACTCTCCATTTTGCCTTCCACAAACCGGTTGTTCTCTCCCCTCTTAGGCTCCAAAACTCCCCCTTAGTCCAGTCTAATTTCTCTGCTGGCAAGGAGCCTTCCCAAGGTGCAGGAACCTTTCCTCTTTCACAGCTCCCTCCCTGGGGCTCAGGGCCCATCCTGATTCCTTTTTTTTCTTTTTCCTTTTGTCCTAAGGTTACGTGGACGTTTTCTTGTCTTTCTGGGTGTCTGAGGTCTTCTGTTGGCACTCAGTAGCTGTTCTGTGTGAATCGTTCCATTTGTAGGTGTATTTTCAATGTTTCTGTGTAGAGAGGTGAACTCTGTTTCCTACTCCACTGCCATCTTGATCCCCTGGATTTTTTTAACCTTATTTCTTTTCCTCTGAGAAAAGAAATACTACTTTTGTGGTATTTCAAAAGCTGTAAAATCATCATGATCCATGATTATAGGATTCAAATAACCTAAGTGTCAATGGATGAATGAATAGATAAAGAATATGTAGTGTATATATATATATATATATATATTATATATATAATGGAATATTATTCATCCTTTAAAAAGAAGTAAATCCTGCCATTTCTGACAACATGAATGAAACTGGAGGACATTATGGTGAGTGAAATAAAACAGAGAAAGAAATATATTGCATGGTATCACTTATATGTGGCATCTTAAAAAAAAAAAAAAAGTCCAGCTCATAGAAGCAGAGAGTAGAATGCTGGTTACCTGATTACCAGGGACTGGGGAGTGGAGAAATGAGGACAGATTGGTAAGATAATTTAAACTTCCAGTATAAAATTTTAAAGCCAAATTGAAGAAAGAGATTCTGTAAAAATGACTTTATAACACTGAAAAATAATGAAAGACCACATGGAAGCTTTTATTGGTCACGAAGAAAATAGATGATGTACTTATTAGACTCAAATTAAAACAAAGTAAAAAAAAAACTATATTTTAAAATTGCAGTAACTTCTACCCTAATTTCCTTGTGTACATAAGTATACCTGTACAGTATATCTCCTAGACTATTTTGTCTTTACAATGAAATGCCAATGAATGTTTTATTAACATTTATATATTAGGCTTCTTAGCTTTTGGAAGTTTTCAGAAAAACCTCAATGTCTTGATGGTCTTCCATAAAGCAATTTTCTCTTGAAAATAAATATCTGACTTTATTCTTAATTACATTAAGTCAAAACAAGTAACTTTGACACATATACTTGGGATTTGTTATTTGGATCCAAGATTTTTTAAGCTAAGATTACTGCCTCCCAAAACCATTTAATATAAATGATTTTTTAAATTGTTTCATAACATATTTTAATATTTGATTTTATTTTAGGTTATTCTAAGTTATCATACATAAAATATTATAAAAGTGTTGTATGATCTTCTTTTGTCTTTTGAAGTTATAAGATATATTCCTTTTTATGATAAAAAATACATTGAATGCAATAATTTGCTCCCTTTTTACACAGCAGTAACTAAAGAAAACTAATATTGAATAGATTAAAAAAAAAAAAACCTTTCCCTCAATGGGTTTCCCAAGGATTTAAGTGTCAAATTTCTCTACTTGTTCTAAAGTGATGTCTTAGAAATGCCGAGTTAAAAACTGGGAAACCAACGTGCTTTATTTGGTGCCATTCAGAATATCTAAAGAGTAAACGATGTTTGAACATTGTGTTATACTATTGGCAAAAGGCAAAATAAAACTTACTTTTAACTCAGAATACAACATGACCACCCAGGAACAGTCCTTGAACCCAGGCAGAGAAAGTATCCCTGAAGATTTCAGAAATTTTACATTCACAAGAATGGCTTTACTTATACACAATGAATCATGTTGCTTTATTTCTACACAACCTCCTGATGTTCTCATGTCCTTTAAGGACTCTTACAATCCCGAGATTTGACTTTTCAATAAAAAGCCCCATCAGATTACTAAATAGGGAATCAATCATGAACAAAAGGGTTGATTTATTCTTTCATAGTTTTTCAACTATATATTTAAAAGTAAACCAGTATAATAGCTTCCAAATTTTTTTCCTATGTTTAATTTCAACAAAATATTCTCCACATCTTTGAATATTTATCTTTTCTAAGATTTAGCCATTTATTTATTATGGTAATCAATCAGTGAAGTTACTCTATTCTTCTCTTTATTCATTCCATTTACTTATCCTGAATTTATTCTTATCTGTGTTGTGTTCTTGTGTCTGCTTTTAGGCTTAAGGTTATTAAGAATTCATACACTATTTACCTCAAACTGTACACTCCCTTGTATGAATTTTCAGAAGACCAAAAATAGCATAATAAATACTGATTGATTAGTTAAAACTGAGAACACATATCTCTTTGCAAACCTTATTGGCAGATTGTATTATTCGCCAATAAATTCTTCCTTTTCCCCAAGTGACTGCCAAGGCTTAGTATTTATAGTGTACTTTATTCAAAAAATTAATAAACAGAAACCTCAATTAAATAAAGTCAGGAAACCAGAAGGCAGAGCTCTCACAACCTACCATGAGAGCAGAGATCAACAGGGAGAAGACTCCTCTTCTTTCCTGGCAAGGACTCAGCCAAGGAAAAGCCATGGACTCCTTGTTCACCTTAGCCCTCCCGACTTCCTTTTCCCCTTTCTAAAAGTGTTCTCCTTCCCTGGCCACTGGCATGTGGCTTTCCATAGTTGCAGACCCTGAATTGCAACTCTCTGCTAATACCAAGTAAACTCATCTTTGCTGGAGAAATATCTGGCAGTCTACTTGTTTCAGATTAACAACTTCCATAAATAATTAATGTTAGGCATAACCATGTGACTTGATTTAACCAATGGAAAAGTGACAGGCTGTCATTATTGAGTTGACACCTTAACAGAGTAGCATTATGCATTTCTGCTTCCACCTTGTTCCCTGAAAATGCCATGCCATAATTATCCTTTGTTGCTTCAGCCAGAATACCAGAATGAAAACACGTGGACCAAAAACCTGTGGTCCAGTTTAGCACAGCATATCCCAGTTGAGATTAGCTGACCTGCACTCCAATGAGATTTAAATAACTAAGTCATTGAGTTTCTGGGGCAGCTGTTTGTTACGCAGGATTATTCCAGCAGAAAAAGGACTAATACTCCCTAGCATAGAAAATGGAGACTTATTCAGAGCCTTTTATAAAACTGTAAGAACAAATACAGAAAGATAGTAACCACTCTAGAATGTTATTAATAAAAATAGCATCATATCATAAATCTTCCATCTTGACTAAATAGTGTGCATAGATGATGAGTTATTCTCGAAGTCAAGGCTGTGAATCTTTAAGATATTTTAAGAATATCTCAAAGATTGCTAGGTATAACATTTTACCTGTAGGTAGTTAATCACCTAAGAGAAAAGCTCAATTATACAGAAAAAAATATATATATACACACACACATAATACGTACATACACACATACATACATACATATGTGTGCATGTGTGTATTTCATTTAGGCGTCATTTTCAGATCACTCTCTGGTTTCCATTCAGATACCATTGAGTACTATAGATTTAATACACAAAGAAATTGAGAAATAGTCATATTATAAGTTTTTAAAATTTTAATATTAGAAATGTGTTATAAATAAAGAAAATGTATTACTCAATTATATACTGCCTAAAATGTATTACATATTTCAGTGATTTAATAATTTATGGAGTGTATACATTCCATGTTTGAAGAGTTACTATGTCTCAGGGGAAGATGAGCTTTCCCTTGAAGAGATTATTTTACACCCTTGATGTAAATGGTAGTTTTAGCACAAAATAAGACATTTCAGCTTTCACATAAGTTTTCTGGCTTCGATAGATTTCTGGGTCTCTTAAGTTCCTGCTTTTCTAGTTACCTCTATAGAATAAAAAATAAAGGGTTACAAGGATAGAAGCACAAAGAAAACAACCAATACATTTCCTTAATTTTATGGATTGTTAAATGAAGCTCAGATTCTTCCAAGTTCATAAAGTTCATTATGTCTCCAAATCAAATATCCATCCCAAATACTTCTTTTCACTTCCATCTCTACAGAAATACTAGTCAGACATGTGACTTCTGGGATACTTGTCAGACATATAAAATTTGACAGGTCTAAAAGTGAATTCACCTCTACCTTCCCCAGCTAAGTGTGGAACTCTTTTAATTTTTGCTCTATTAAATAGTGGTTAAATATTAAGTAGTATGAACATCAGTATCAGCAAGTATCACAACAGGAAATGATGGCACATTCAAATGTAGTAGTTTAAGAGACTTTAATGCAAGGACAGTTAACAAATATGAGGACAGAGCCAAAGAAAGTCAACAAGGCATACTGAAGCACCCCGAGTTGAGCAAAAACAGGGAGTCCTCAACATTACTTGGCCTAAAGAGGCAAGGGAAGGGAGAACTTATGAAACAGAGAGGGCTGTAGCTACTACAGGAGAGTATTGCTCAACAGAAACTGTGGACTTTTGTAGAGAAACTCATAAAAGGGCAATCCACGACTAGGTAGGGAGAGAACCACAGTACTTAGTTCTGTCCACCTGACATACCCTTTCCCATGATGGCTTCCATTAACCAGACTCCACAGGAAGCCAGGGGAAAAGAAAAGGCCATTGATTAAGTTAATAAAAGTTGGTCTTCTGGCGACAGAGTTGGGTGGTGAGGGTGAAAAGTAGACCTGGAGGGACAAAGTGTCCCTAACACATTAATCCAGTGTTTCAAGACAGAAACAAGAGAATCTTTCTAAATCTCTCCCTCTTTTTAATCCCATCCAGATTCAAAAGACAGTTTGGTTCATTTAAAACTCAAAAGGAATTCTGCCTCTTCATGGGGTGGTACAATGGACTGAAGTAACCACTGGTGGTGAATTACCCAAGAGCTACCACTGTTTCTTAAAATGAGGTGAAAAATCAGAAGTGATTTAGACATCTTATCATTTATTTTTGACTATTTTGAGGTTGCTCTATTATGAAACCTAGGACTTTCTGAGCATAACAAAACCAGTTACTAATCTGTATTATGGATGATGGTATATCTTTGCAGGAACGCTCTGAGCTTCTATGTGTGAAAATTTGCCTCCACATGTGTCTTTAAGAACAAAGTCAGAGCACCACATCTGAGGCCCCTCCACCAGAATATGAACAATTTCATGACAGTGACATGAATCCTTCAATTAAAATAAAAAAGATAGGAAACAATCATCCATAAATACGTATAAGGTTTGGGGAAGGGGCTGAAGTTACTCATACTCAACCGTGATGCAAGTGCATTCGGTATGCACCAGCCTGCACTTCCCTTAAGAACTCCTGGGCAGTGAAGAGAATGTACCTGCAGGTAATTACTGAGCTGGAGAAATAGTAAGGCTGTTCACCCAACCTTCTCTTCCCTAGAGGGTAGTTAGAGCTACACCCTATGGGGCAGAGAGGAAAGGGCGTACCACCTGTGTTACACCTGTGTAAAATAAAAATGTTTTTAACAGGCTCTTCACCAACTACTGAAGACATTCCATCTTTTAAAATAGCACAGAAGGTCCAGAATAACTAAATTGTACAAAGAAAAGCATATATATATTCATATTCAAATAGTCATGCAAATGAAGCAGTTTACATCTGGAGAATGAAGAAAATCCTATTTCTGTGGAACCAAAGTATTTTGAAGAACTAAAGAGATATTTTATAGAAATGAAGTACCAACTACAGAAGATATTCACAAACTTCACATAGAAATTCAGAATAAGAATTTCTACTTCTGATTTTGGTGTCCAAACTTCACAACATAGTAGACATGAGTTCTTACAGTGTGGATAAGTTTCAAAGGAAGTATGAACAACACATTGATACATTATCCTTGGAAATATGAAGAAAAATAGGTGAATTCCTGAGATATTTGTCTATAAGACCAAACTATGAACAGCGTTTGTTTCTCTCCAGGGCTTAACCAATGCTTACAACACATATGTTTGGAATGATGATGGATGGATGGATGGATGGATGCCTGCATGCATGGATGAACTAATGAACTAATTAATAAATTTGGTTCCATAAAAAGCATCTTCTTTTTCATAAAAATACTAAAATATAAGCTGAGAGCCACTGTCTCTGGTAATGTTTCAGAATCAAGATACGCCATGATTGATTATCCCCATGTGAATCAATAGGGACTTTTTTTTCCATTGCAGAAACAGAAATCCAACTTCAGGACGTTAAACTAAACAAAGATTTGAGGTATCTTTTATTTTGTAATTTATTTTAATGAGGCAGAAATGCACAGCTGTCTATTCCTGAGGAAAAGAATACCATCGTTCTCCAGAGTGGCTTTTGCTCTAGCCTTCTATAGGGACTATTATCGGAGTTACTTCTAGTTCACTTCCCCCTTTCTCATTCACTCTGCTCAAGGGAAGCTAACATCTACATTTTCCAGTGGTAAGAGTCAAGGCAGTAAAATTCTCTCAGTGCTGACCAAATTTTTCTTGCTCCCTTAGACTTGCCCATTCCAAGGTGGAACATGCACTTATGGTGTTAGTGTCTACTTGTGCACCCTCTAACTCACTTTCCACAAGGCAACCAGAGGGATTTTTTTGAAGAAGAAATCTTACCATGTACACCCTTTGTTTAAAATCCTTTAGTGGGCCAGAATAGTGCCTCAGAAGAGAGCCCAAATGTCTCAGTACATCCTACAAGGCTGTTGATCTGTCCTCTGTGTTTCTCAGGAGACCACAATTATCATGTTAAGGTGAGAAAATTACCTACTGTACTGGACTCTCCCTGTCATGAAATCCTGTCCCACACACACTAGATCTTGGTAATGCTGCTCCTCAGTCATTCTGACATACAAAAATATTTCCACAGATTTGCAAATGTCCATGGGAAGGCTGGAAAACCTCTTCAGTTTAGACTACTTCTCACTTGAAGCACTAAACTCCCATCAACAGTGAATTACTCACAGTTCACTTAGTAAGCAACATTCTCTCTTACCTCAGATACGTCTACATGCTCCTCATTCTTCTGGAACTGTCTTTTATCTCCATAGATCTAATTTTGGGAGGACCAACAAATAGCACTTTAGATATCTTCTTCTCTGAGTCCCCTTCAAAATGCAGATATCCTTTCTATGTTCTATCAAAACACCTTATACTTATCCTGAATATGACACTTTAAAAATATCACATGACCTAATTATTTGTTTCATCTGCTACATTCAAAGCTACTTGAAAGCAAAAAAGAAATTGACCTATTCAGAATTGTACCCTCCATTCCCAAGCTATGATGTACTTACCAGGTACTGGCACATACTAGGTACTTAAACGTAAGTGAATTGATGAGGGTGACACTAAACTTGGAACTAGATGACCTAATTTTGAATCTGTACTCCAATACCATTTGTGTGATCATGGACAAGCTGCCTTAATTTCATAGCATCCTCTGATATTCCCTACCCTGCAGGACCTCAGTGAGAGTTAGGTGAGGAAATGTATGTAAAATTTCTTTAAATGCTGATTTACAGATATGAATATTTTAAATTCAAACTATAATTTTTTAAATGTTAGTAGAAATGCTATTGAACCATAAGGTTCATTTTCCTAAATGGCTTAAAAACTTTCTGAACTATGGAGCTTGTTAGAGAATTTAAATATCTGTCCAACTAGTCATGTATTTTAAAATAATTAGTCAATTCAACTATTTAATCAGCCTGTACTTGTGTGGAGGTTGTTTTAATTCACATTAAAGTAGTTACTCATGATGCTCACAGGTACCAATTTCACAATTATTTCTCCTTAAGACTACATTTTTTCCAAGTCTTCTAACATTTTTGCTTTAAAATTGGACAAAACATGGCTATACTGTGAGAAACACAATAGCCTGTGGACAGCTGTGCATTAAGGAAGGTTTTAGGGCAATATATTTTTTCTTCCTCAGAACAAATTTTGCTACAATTTTCTCTTAGTTAATATAATTGATAACAGTTACACAGAAATCTGGCATTTTAATCATGCAGATATGTCTTTTGTTGTCTAAAGTGAAATTAAAAACCACCAGCAGTCTTTTACTTTCAGTGGTAGCTGGAAAGGAAATTAAAATGGAGCTGGTAATAAATGGCTGATATGTTCAATTTGAAAGATCACAGACATGGGTCACTTACATGGTGAAGGTAGGGCACAAAACACTGTGACAATCTGGAAGAAAACTCCTATCCACGCAATGAATTGGGAATTCTGAAATCTTTAATAATAAGCTCGATAACACGTAAGTTACCCACCATAATTAAGGCCAAGATTTTTAATTTGATTAGCATCAATTCTTAAGTAGATTTAACAAAAAACAGGACCCACATCCTATATTACTCACTGCTATTTCATTTATCAATTTAACAGTGGATATTTGGTTAAGGAGATATAAATACAAACAAAATTCCTTTGACCACGCATTTTGTAGCTTATAAGAGAGTGTTACTTTGATTTATTAATATGCTAAATAGTAATATTAAATAGATGACTATCCAGCACACTCATCTAGACATTGTCATCAGCTAATTTTCAGATAATATAGGCAGTTAGAAATGTTACAAATAGTTCTAATTGTAGAATTGCCTTAAACAGGGGCTATGGCCTCTGCATAATATCAAGAATTTATCATTATGGAAACCAGAAGAATAACAAAGAGCCAGGAATTTAACATTTATTTTCATGTCTATATTCTTCAGTGAAAGCTGAATCACTGGGGATTTTGGTTCATGTTCCTAACATGCCAATCTCTTCAAGGTTAATTGACTTTAAGATTTGGGAATCACATGAGTGAAGATACTAAATGAAGCTATGACTGAATGTGAGTACTGAGGAGTAATGTATAGAAAGAAGAGAGAGGGGTTCTGAGAAAGAATGGAAGTCAGAGTAGGGGAAGGCATAGTCAGGGTCAGAAATATATTGTATAATTACATGTAAACCAAAGAAGAATGAATATCAAAGGAAACGGTAATCAATCATTGAGTATCTGCAGAGACTCCAAGGGGTGTAAGATGTGAACTTTAATGTGTTGCTAGGGTCAGAATATTTTTCTTAACATTAACAAAGCCATATCTTTCAAAATGATTAAGAAATGGAGGAAATTAAAATTTTTAACGCTATCAGTAAAAATTCAGCCAAAGCAAGCTATCAGTTGTTCACATTAATTTATTAATAATTTAAAGTTTTGAGCATTTAATTATACATTTTAAGTTGAAGGAATATGCATTTTCCTTCAACCTTTTCTTCTTTGATTACAACCAAATTTCTTGAAAAAGTTACTGAGATAGTTTTCTTTTCCTTCTACCCTCTCATTATGGAACTCATTCAATCTGGTTTATACATAATAACACTGCCTCAACTCTCTTCTCTCAGTTTCGATGAGCTAGTCATCAAAATTAGCTGCAAACAAACATGTTTAGAGTAATGTTAAGAGCAATCAGATATCTTTGGATGGCAGCTTTTCTCAACATTTAGATACTTCTCTCCTTATCTTCTATTCTAAGTAATAGACTTGCAATACCCTAAGACAACATACAACCTCTTAAGCACTTTAACAATCTGGCTTTTGTCCGGTTAATTATAATTTTTATTATATTAGCACAAAATATATAGATACTTTCACTTTGGTAAGTTTTCTAGTGTAAAACCTATATCTTCATTCAATTATTTTATATTAAAAAAACAGTAGTTGTCATTGAATGCAAAGTACTAGATTTCCTCTGATGTGATTTTTCCTTTTTAAAGGCAAACCTAATTGTTTGATCCTCCAAGGATCATAAAATTAGTAAGAAAAAGAATGAAGAAAAAATAGTTCAATGTATCAGATTTCAAAAATGTTTCCTGATTTTTAAAAAGTGGCATCCTTAAGTCTTTTTAAATCAACTAAATAATGCAAAACAAACACGGCTTCTTTCTATATCAAACACCTTGGTTAAGTAGGCTGGGGAAACACTGTGTTGCACGGCAGACTGTCATGTCACTTTTGGAGGTTACACAGCGTGAAACTCAAAACCCATGACTCTCCTGGCATAAAATCTAAAGACATCTACCCATTTGAGGAAAGATTTTCCTTCAGTAATGAGAGCCCCATTTAACTGGAGCAGAGATTCAAAATGAAGTCAGTACCATTGTACCACATGTATGTTAAGAGCCACTGAGAATATAAATTTATCTGGGTTTAATATTGATGATCAAGGTTTATTCAGTTCAATTATAGGAACAGTTTGGTCATCTTGAACCCCACAGAGTTCCTAGCATACAGTTTGAGCATAGTAGGAATCACCATATTTGTTGGATTGTTGATTTTATACCCTTGGTTCTCATGTGAGTAAACTGAGACGAAGTGTATATTGTCAAAACTTGATAAAATGAGAAGTAGCCTCTTTGAGAAGCACCTATTCAGAAATAGGAATAATAATTTTGTATAAGTAAGGTTCTAGTAACTCTATACAAATGCAGTCAACCTTATACAAGAGTTGAAGTAGAGCCTCATAGGAAAGGAACGTATCTCCCAAGAAAGTAACAGTTCAGTTGAAAAAGCTGTAACTGCAAATCACTTTTATCATAGAGGTCCCAGTCTCAATGAGGCTACTTCAGCCCATAAGACTGGGCATCTTATTATTAAAATTATTTTCTTCTTTTTTTAATTGAGGTAACTTTGGTTCATAACACTATATAAGTTTCATGTGTACAACATTACAGTTCGACTTCTGAATACACTAGAGCATGCTCACCATCAAAAGTCTAGGTGATGAAAATTATTTTTTATTAAAATTATTTCTCATAGTTCTGGAAGCTAGGAAGTCCAAGATCAAGATTAGGTTTCTGATGAGAGGCCTCTTTCTGCCTTGCAGAAGGCTGCCTTCTTGCCACAGCACACATGGTCTTTCCTCGGCACGTGCAGTCAGAGAGGGAACAATAGTAAGCTCTCTGGTCTCTTCTTACAAGGGCACTAGTGCTAATCCCATCATGAGGGACCCAACCTCAAGACCTCATTTAAACCTACTTACCTCCCAAATGCCCCATCTCCAAACACTATCACATTGGGGGTTAGAGCTTCAACATTATGAATTTGGGGGAGGAGACAATTCAGTTCATAGCAATAAATAAACACCCCCTACTCCAAATCATACTAATTACCTATCTTCCTTGGAATTCTATACCCCTTTAAATATTATCACATATTTTGTTTCATTTGATTTTAACAGTCATTGTATCAAGTATATAGACTAAGTACCGTATCACTGTTTTTCATAGGAAGAAATTTTTTAAAAAAACTAAAACTAAAAAAGCTAAATGCTTCTCATCAAATACTGTCAGCAGAAACAAAAACTATTTCCTATAATTTATCACACCATTATAATTTTGTTATACCATATTGCTACAACATATTTTCAAATCCAGGACAGAGCTATATATTGGTATGGAATTCAGAGAATAGGGACAGCTGCAATAAAAACCCTTTAGTTCTGGCATTTCTACTGATTTACCCTCAAAGCAGTGAAAGATAATTGTTATAAAAACTCAGCAGTAATTAGGTTACCAGTGAACCAGTGTTAGCTTCACTTCAATTTTATAATAAAGTAATGGTAATAAGACTTTGCCAAGCTGAAATAAATTATATTAAAATTGATGTTGATCTATTTATCTAAAAGTTATAACTGGAATAGTTCTCAAAAAATCTGTATGAAATACATGCGAAAATACCATAAAATGTATTTTGTACATTGTACTAATATATATTTTCCCCAGGTAAGGGAGAAAGAAATGCTGTAATGCAGAGAATTTGAAACTTAAACAAGAAAATTATTTTTTAAATAAATGCATGCAATGAAATCCAATGGGCTACATATATTGAAGAGGTGCCTCTAATTTAAGTGGTATGCATGTGTGTAAGTGCAGGGATCTGGATTTGAATCTATTCCATCCACTTCTACTCAAAGTGTATCATTGGAACCCTCTGTTGCCCCATGCTATGAGAATGATTTGAAAATGCTGCCTACAGATTTGATACCTGCATACAGTTTAATATTTTTAATATCAGGATTATTGTTCTTCTTAGAGTATGTATTTTGCTTTAAAAATGTAAAGGATAGTCACAAATTGAATTGTACACTTGCTACAATCGAGACAGTTCCCTACGATATAATACAACCCCCTGATTCTTGTCTTCCCAATGACTTTAACCCCAAGGAACTAAAAATAACTGTTCTGTCTAACAGTAAGTAGTAATTCAGTTTCCAATTCAGCTAAAACCATAGCTTCACCTCAATTTTAACAGCTGAAATTCTTATGTCCTGTATGGGTCATATCTGGTCACTTTTAAAACCTCTTAAATTCAGTTACTATGGAACCAATGGATATCACATATAGGACCCCCAGGGTGAACTGAAAAGTAAGTGAGAAAATACCTTCCTCAAAAGTCTTCTTTTCAAAATTTTCAAAGAACATTTTATATTGAGCACAATTTATGAGATTTTTTACATTTTTCTTATGATAGGTGGAAGAGCTGTTGATTGAGATCTTACATAGTGATTTCTATTGAAGTTCAACAAACTGCATTTTATTTACCCAAGGTTCCTTTGGTTCTTACATTGGTGTCACAAAATACATTACTATAAAACTTTGCAATCATATAATACTAAAGGTTTTGCTAGACCAAGTTGGCAGGTTATCACAGAAACACATTTGGATAAAGATGAATCAGAGGAATTTTGATATGCCACAAACCCTTAGAAAACAAAGCTAGTGCACTTTTTCATTTCTAAGTGCTTTTTAAAAAAATAACTAACTTTTACTTAGCACAACTCTTAGGTACAATTGTTATTATTTCATTCACTTTTTTGTTAACTCATCAAATCCTTGCACAACTTTTTGAGCTAAGTTCATTTATTAACCATCTCTCTGCATCAGATAAGGAAACTGAGGCACAGACAGACTTGGTAAAATTTTAAAATTCATTCAGATGGCAAGTGAGAAAATCAAAATTCAAATAGAGGCACTCTGGCTCTGGAGATTTCTCCATGTAATCACATTTACATGCTGCTATAACTTTCAAATTCAAATGAATCATAAATGGTAGATATTTTATTAGCCAAAATTGGTAACTCTAAGGACCACATCATAAATCTCCACAAGAGCTCATTTTCCTTGCACTGCCTTTATGTTTCTGATACCATGGTCTGAGTTTTCCTGAACACAAACCTGTCACAAAACTGGTGACAGATTTAGAATAAAATATAAGAACTTATTTATATTTCTTAGCTTATAGATGAAAAGGTAAGCATCTTTCCAAAAAAGCAACTGGCAAACATAAAATGAGTGATTATGGTAATAAATTCAATGAGAATTCAGAACTTTTTGGGGCTTCCACTTCCATCCAAGATGGAGTAATAATGATTCTCTTTCCTGAAACAATCAAAAGAAAAAAAAATCCTACACAAAATATATGACATACAGTTTTCAAGACATCAGGCAAGGAAGGAGAGTGATCCCTGAGAAAAGAGGGACAAAACGGTGAGTTTCACACTGGAAATAAGAAACAAAGTGCTGAGTCCCACACTGCCCCAGCTTATTGAGAGTATGCCAGGCCATAGCAAAGGAAAGGGGATCCAGTTGGAGCTGCAAAGTTTCCCTGAATTCGGGACATTTTGCTGAAAGTTCTCAGTTTAGGGGAGAGAACCGCAATACAACAACATGGAATGAATCTCGAAATAATTATATAGAGTGAAGGAAGCCAGACAAAAGAGCATAGTATATAATTTCACTTATATAAAATTCTGGAATATGCAAACTTATTTTGACAGCAGACCAGTGATTACCTGGGGAGGTTCAGTGCAAAGAGATTTGTAGGGAAGGATTACACAACAGCATGAGGAAACTTTTGGGGGTGATGGATATATTCACTATCTTAATTTTAGTGATGTTTTCACAGATGTATAAATATGTCACAACTTATCAAATTGTATACTCGAAATATGTGCAATTTATTGTATTCAACTATACCTCAGGAAAACTATGAAAAAATTTCTGGTGTGAGCATAATGTTTTAGGAAAGTTGGATTTTAGAATTGGTCCTTGCTAAAGACGTGTTTGTGTCCCCTCAAAATTCATGTGTTGAAACCCTAACCCCTAATAGGAAAGTGGAACCTTTGGGAAGTAATTAGATTATGAGGATGAAGCTCCATTATGGGGTTAGTGTCCTTATAAGAAAAAAAAAGTTTTGCCTCTCTCTTTCACCTCCATGTGAGGATACAGCCAGAAGACAGCCACCTATAAATCAGGAAGAGAGCCTTCACCAGAATCGAACCATGCTGGCATGCCGATCTTGAACCTCCAGCCTCCAGAACAGTGAGAAATAAATGTTTGTTGTTTAATTCATTCAGTCTATGGTAATTTGTTATAGCAATCTAAACTGATTAAGACAGTCTTCGTTGAATGATGGCATTTAATAAATGAAAATAAAAGGAAAGGATATGCTCTGCTTGGTGAAGGGTGCAAGCAGAGCAAGAGTATATTGGTTTTAGAGGTCTGTAACTTGAATAATTTGGCTTGAATATTAGTTAATTTGGATCATATGAGAGAGCGAGAACAGAAGGAGTTTGAGATTAAATATTGTTGTGGGATAACTGCAATTATCTACGGACATTGTGTTTTCTATTGCTGCATACAAATTACCACAAATCTAGTGCTTAAAACAATGCAAATTTATTATTTCACAGTTTCCACGGGTCAGGAATCAGCATGAGTGTATTAGTTTCCTATTACTGCTAACTCATTTGCTTAAAATAATGCAAATTTATATTTGCTATATTTCTGGAGATCGAAAATCTGAAATCAATTTCACTGAACTAAAGCTGAGGTGTCAGGTGTCGGCAATGCTGTTTCCTTCAGGATGCTCTCAGGGGATATTCCATTACCTTTCCTTTTTCAGCTTCTACTGGCCTCCTGTATTCCTTGGTTTGTGGCCCCTTCCTCCATTTTCAAACTGTATCACTCCACTCTCTGTTTACACTTTCACATTGTCTTCTAATCTCCTGATTTTCTTGCCTCTGTCTCCTAAGAACCTTTGTATCTAGTGCCCACTGGGATAATTTTTTTTTAACATTTTTTCCTTGTTTATTGAGTATTTATAGAATATCACTCTCCAAAACGCAAAATAAATTTGAAGTCAGTACAATATTGTGAAAAGATTTCACGCAGGACACGCTGTCTGCCCCTGGGGTTGCTGACTGCTTCTTGCTGATAGAAGAAGTCATCACTTACCAATGCTGAGCCTGCTGCCTATTTCTACTGCTCTTTAAGAGCTTCTGCTCATATGCTTCTGATAGTGAACTTACCTTATGGTGTTCTTTATTTTTTTTCAATTTTTTTCCCTACAACATGCAGATTTTTCAACTAAATGAGGCATTTGGGACTCTTAACTCACCCATCTGAAAATGTTTTTTGTATGATATGAGACCATTTCATCATTGATTTGTTTATTCAGCCATGCATCTGACAATAGATAGCTCCCACTGGGATAATTTAGGCTAATCTCTCCTCTTGAGATCCTTAACTGAATCACTCCTGCAAAGTCTCTTTGCGTTTAAGGTAATATCACACATTCTAGGGATTAACACATGGATATCTTTGGGGAGCCTACCACCATGGATATCATTCAGCCTACCACGATGGAGTTGCTGGGTCCTGTGCACAGGTCTGAACAGGCTGAAATCATGGTGATGGCTAGGGCTTCACTCTTCTACTAGGTCAGAGGTCTTGTTCCAACCTCATTCAGGTTGTTGACAAAATTAAGACTAGGATCTCTTACTGGCTTCCAGCTGAGGAAGTCACCTTCAGTGGCTAGCGGCCATCCTCATGACCTAGTGGCATGACCCTCTCACATCATGCAGTTCACTTTTCGAAACCAGCAAGAGAAAAATTTTCCTGTTATTATGATGGTTGATGACTTACATAAACTTAGTTCTGTGGTACTCAGCATTTTCCCTCAGTTAAGTAAGTTATGAAAAACCCTTTGAATATTTTCATTATATATTTTAGGAAGAATCAGAAGCCTTTTGTAAGGTACTTTTGACATTTAAATATGTTTTATCTTGTTTAAAGTCTCCACCTAACACACACACTAACAAATAAAAAATGAAAATATTTCCAAAGTAGAAAAGCATGTCAGCATAAAGCAGTAGCAGGTTCAAAGCAGACAAACAAGAGTCACATTGATGATGCTCAGTGCTCTTTTCTCCCATTTCCAAATGAAAAGCAAATAGAAAAATTCTAGTCTGCAGGTGTTCAATACAAATCAGATACTGAGTTATGACATATGTCTCTGCTGTCTCTAGAATTTATTCTTCTTCAGGACATTTTGCTACAAAATGTACATTATTGACTTTTCTAATACTTTGAGAAGAATGGAACAAAATACAATAAAATAATATATCATAGGTCTTTGTCATTGGTTTAAAAAGAGCATAATGAAATACAACCTCATGTTCAAGTTTGATTTAAGTAAAACTACAATGAGAAATTATCAAGAGAAAAAACATTAAATGTGATTCAAAACATACATTTGTATATAAATAACAAGGGAGAAAAAAAAACCAAAAGTGATATCTATCTCTCTGGCTGCTAAACAAAATGATGAATCTATTCTACCATTTTTAATTAAGTTTTGCCTTTACAAGGGTTTATTGGAAGCTAGGTAGGATAATAACTCTACACGCCTTTCAGAATTACATTCATATATAGAATTATTTTATCACAACCATATCTAAATCTAAACTGATTGAATATAGTGCTTATTTGATATCTCATTAATATGCTCTACTTGATTTTAATTAGTATTTTGCATATATATTACATGTCAAAGTAAATTATGAACTAAAGGGCAGAAATTATTTTATATTTGTTTTTTCACTAGTGTCCATATATATGCTTTGAATATTACCAAAAATAATTTATAATGATTCTGTAAATGATTTCAATAAATTTGATTACATTATTTCACACAATTTTAAGCATCCTGTAATCTAGGCATATATTTCCATTGATAGAGGGACAGATACCAACTTATACTCAATAATACACATAAATATGTTTGTGTGTGTGTATACATGTTGTATATGGTGTACCTGCAAAATGCCTGACACACAGTAATTGCTGTATAACTGGCAACTATAACTACACTTATAGATCAACTCACCTAGCTTTCTATATCTAGAACATAGTAATAATAATGGCATTATTCACTCCATCCTATTAGAAATTGTGTTCAGCAGCTGGTGTTAATGTTTATGATCTAAAGAGAATAATTTAACCTGTATTCCAGAACAGAGCAATTTTTTCATAGAACATTGGTCTTTTGTAAGTGAGTAGAGAAAAGAAAAAAGCAGTTTCATTATAAATTGCAACTTATGGTGATACCAATAGTGTGTGCATTGAAAAGTAACTGCATTTATGTACCTTTACGACAAATAGCTATTGATACAAATTTTAAACTCTTTGAGAAAATATGTATGGTTTACAATAATTAAATATTTTATTTCCCAGTATTAGTTCAATTCTGAAAAATAGTGTCTATTATATACTTATATCTAGTTAATGTTTCATTGTTATTTGTTGACTACTCAAGTTCTTGAAGAAAGGATCTATAATGGTTCCCTACCATTTTTGCTTTTATTTTCTTAAAATTATAAATACAGTAGTTTATAGTTTATATTTAATTTATATGATATTTTTAAATATTTATATGTCATAAATATAATAGTGCATTTATATGTAAAATTGTAAATAATTTATACTTTGCTTTATATTTATTTTTAGGCACCTCAAAACCATGTCAAAAATTGCATATGATGCATGGGACTGGGATTGCAGAAGACAGCTAAAAAACAATTAATAATAATTGTCAGTTTTGTTTTTATATAGATCATGTGCTTGTTATAGACTGTGAAAATAAATTCCAGATAATTCAGTAACATATGGTAAACACCTGAGGCATCAATTTATATATGAATGCTGTCAACATTAAGACCAAAGATTCAGTCTTGAAAATAGTTAATGGCCTTAATCTGCACTGTTAGAAAGTTATGTCCTAAATCAGAAAAAAAAAATTATTTAAGAGTAAAAAATTTTAGTGGTTTCTCTAGAAATCTTTAGTTATAAGATATAGTATTATAAATATGACATTAGTTTAAAGGAAACATTATGGACTGAATTAGCCCTGCCTCCAAATTTATACATTGAAATGTTAACCTCAGTACCTCAAAACTGACCATATTTGGAGATAGGGTCTTTATAGGGGCAATTAAATTAAAATTAGGTTATTAGCATGGCTCTTAATCCAATATGACTGGCATTCTTATAAGAAGGTGAAATTTGGACATAGATATGTACAGAGGGAAGATGATACGAAGACACAGGAAGAAAATGGCGGCTGTCTATAAGCCAAGGAGAGAGTTCTCAGAAGAAACCAACTCTGCTAACACCTTGTCATTGGACTTCTATCCTCTAAAACTGTGAGGAAATAAATTTCTATTATTTAAGCCACCTAGTGTGTGGTAACTTGTTATAACAGCCTTAGCAAACTAATACAGATTTGGTATTGGGAAGTGGGTTGTTGCTCTAACAAATATCTAAAAATATGGAAATAGCTTTGGAATTGGGCAATGAATAGAGGCTGAGAGAATTTTGAGGTGTGAGTTAGAAAAGGCCTAAATTGCCTTTGAAAGATTTCTGATGGAAATATGAATGTTACAGGCAATCCTAGGGACAGTTCACAGAGAAAGAGGAGTGCTATAGAGAAAGCTTCTATCATCTAGAGAATACATATAGCATCATGAATAAGATATTGTTAGATACATTAATGTTAAAAATTCTTCTGATGAGGTTTCTGATGGAAATGAGGAGCAGATTACTGGGAACTGGAGGAAAGGTGATCCTTCCTATAAAGTGGTGGAGAACTTGGGTGAAAGGTGTTGTAGTATTTTGTGGGAAGTAGAAATTGTACGTGATGAACTTGGATATTTAGCTGCAGAAATGTCTATGGAAGGTGCTGAAGGTGTGGCCTTGTTTCTCCTTGCTGCTTATAGTAAAATGTGAGAGGGGAGAGAGAAACTTAAGAAGAAATCATTAAGCAAAAAGGAACTAGAATTGAAGATTTGGAAAATTCTCAGCTGATCCATACCGCAAAAATGAGAACGTGTGTTCTGGAGAGAACATCAAGAGCGTGCAGAATAACCATTTGCTAAAAAGATTATACATGTGACTCATGGATGCATTCAACCACCTCAACAGAAACCAGAAATAAAGATTTGGGTTTTCAGGAAAGTTCTGTGGAAGATCCTCTTGTCTGATGGATTGGACCTTCATGAATTGCATAGGAGGCCAACAAAGTTGAGAATTTTATACCAGATGAAACACTGCAAACTTAGACTGAACTGGGCAGAGATAGGACAAAATGAGAAATGAGGGAAGGCTCATTTCTAGAATTCTAAAGGATGGTCCAAAAGAGCTATCTGGCTGTGAATGTGTGTTATCCTTCAATAAAAGGGAAGAATGACCCTAAAGGGAGTTCAGAGCTCAGCAGGGCCATTCCTGCCACCCAGGTCCAGAGGGAACAGGCCCAGTGGGAGAAGGGGAAGAGTAGGTCTGTGACCTCATCAGTTCCAAAGAGTGAGGCCTCTTTATCAGATCCAGAGGGTGTGCCTATTGCCTCAGTTTCAGAAGTCCAGGCCGTGGCCACCCAAGGCCAAGGGGGTGAGGCCACCACCCTGGTGGGCTAAAAGACATGACTGCCACCCCAGTGGGATGAGGGGACACAGTGTTGAGCCAAAGAAGGTTATTCCAAAACCTTAAAATCTAGTGGCATTTTCCCTGATAGTTTAGGACTTACTTGGGATCCTTAACCCTTTTTTTCTTTCTGATTTCTCCAATTTGAAGTTAAAATGTCTATCTTATGCCTGTCTCACCATTGTATTTTAATAATATAGACCTTATCTGTTTTCACAGGATCACAGCTGAAAAGAAATTTTTCTTCAGGATGAATCATACCTCAAGTCTCACCCATACCTGATGTACATGATATTTAGAGGAGATTTTGGACTTAGATTTGTTGCTGGAATAGGTTAATACTTTGGGGTCTGTTGGGACGAGGTAAATGTGTTTGGCATATGAGAAAGACATAACATTAAGGGTGCCAAACAGTGGAGTACTGTGGGCTTAATTGTGTCCCTCCAAAATTCCTATGTTGAAGTTCTAACTTCTAATGCCTCAGAATGTGACCGTATTTGAAGATACTTTACAGAGGTAGTTAAGTTAAAATGAGGTCATTTTGGTGAGCCCTACTTCAGTATGACCGTTGTCCTTATAGGAAGAGGAAATTTGAACAAAGACATGTACAGAGGGAAGATAATGTGAAGACAGGGAGAAGACAGCCATCTACAAGACAAGGAGAGATGACTGGAATACAAGCCTTCCCTTTTGCCCCTCAGAAAGAACCAACCCAGTTGACACTTTGATCTTGTGTTTGAACCTCTGGAACTACAATAAAATAAATTTCTGTTGTTTAATCCACTCAGTCTATTATACTTTGTTATGGCAGCACCAGAAAACAGAGAAGACAACTGACTAAAACACTTCTTAAAATTTTCCCTGTTATTGAGTAGGAAAAAGAAATAGAAAATTTGGTCATTTATTGGCACTGTGGGCCTTTTGATTCTATTGTATAATAAATCTAATCATTTTTATTCATATCTTTTAACTACTTGTTTACAATGGAAATGGTATATACATAGCTCCATATCTATCTATCTATCTGTCCTTATAAATAGATTTTGAGCTCCTTCAGGGAAAGATTTTGTATTTATACATAATATAGCATATTACAATAATATGCATATATGGTATTTCATGTTTGAATAAAATAATTAAATATATATTATTTAATTTATATTAGATGGTTAACTCTATTTGGCCAAAACATAACAGTTCAACATGTCCAAGTTAAATAAAAGTAACTTCTAAAGTGCTTTTTTTTTAAACTGTTATTCATGCAAATAACATAAGTGAAGGGAAACAAGCAAATACAGAGGCATTTGATATATTTCCTTGAAAAGTTATGTCTCACAGTTGGGCCTGACTATATTGTCAAATGATTATAATTATGCTATTATATTTTTCTCCTTTTGAAAAGAAATCATGTTTGCGTCAATTCAGTTTGTATATAAAATAATTCACTACATATATCAATTTAATTCCAATTAGCTTTCCTTAACCTAAAAATATCATTCTTTATTACTACAAAAAAGTTTCATTTTTATTCTAAAGGTTTTAAATATTTCAAGAAACATTTTAAAGAAAGCAACTATTTAGGCAGTTTCATGCTTTATCTTAATAAGAACACTAATTTGATGATTGAAAATAGAGTTGGGTATATAATGAGGTCTCATGAGTACATTACTATGTAATAAAGTAACACCCGAAGGACAACCAGTTCTGGGAAATAAGAGAGAACTATTGATGAGAAAAGAATCCATGTAATGGATTATCTGTATGTCAAGTAAACTTAAGCAGAAATAATTGTTTGGTGGTTAATTTTATGAATATACCAAAACCTTAACTTATAAAAATTCATATATTTTATTATGAAAGGCAGTAGGCCTTTAGCATAAATAGATGTTTCTATTTAGTGAAGAGTTGCAAATGACTCTCTAAAATGGTTTGCACAGACAAAATTTCCTCCTGTGGATTAGGAAACTGGTCAGTCACGTCTCTTGTTTCCCTAATGGGGAAGTGTTTAGAGTGAACTTACTAACCTACCAAACATAGCAAAAACTATGCAATTTAACACAAAGCCATGTGCATAAAGGTAAATGCATCCATTTGTTTTTTTCATTCATACGTATAATTAACATATACAACAATTATTCACATTATATAAGTAATTCATATATGAACTATAGCAATATGACATAACATCGATCTATATATATCCAAAAATTATCATATATATTTATTTAACAATTTAATAAAAATTATATTTGTTGAGTGTCTGCTATAAACATGAGAATGCAAGACAGATTTGGGAAATATTAATAGGGTAGAATCTATAGAATTTGATGACTGATTCCATATAGGAGTTGAGCAAAAGGAGTAAGTGTAGTATAATTAAAGGTTTTTTAGCACAGGGATCAAGTAGACAATAGGAATAGTCACCACAGTTGGAAATATTGGGAAGAGTCAGTTTCAGAGGACAGAAATAGAGAACATAAAAAAAATTCAGTTTTGGATATATTGCATTTAACTGGCTATTTATAAAACGTAATACTAATTTAATGTTACTAAAAGTTATGGATGTGTAAGAACACTTATAATTTATTTTTAGTTTATATTCAGATAACTATTTGCAGGTATTCTGATGTGGAAGATATATTTATTTAAGATATCATCTCACCTGCCCCCCCCCAAGTGGTCTGTAGCTTAACAGGGGAAGTAAAACTTTTTCAAAAGTATCTAAATAAGATTTCTAAATAGTCATTTATCAGTATCTTTAAAAGAGCCTTATATGAGCTGGTAGAGAATCCAAACTACTGAATAGAATAATATCCATTTGTTAATTTGTGACCTTATACTTTAATAAGCCTCAGTTTTACCCTCTATACAATATGAATAATAATTATTTTCCAGTTGTTTTAAGAACTAAATAGCTAAAAATATATGGACTTCCTAGTACAGTGTTTTAACATTTTACATTACTTCCCTCCCGTTCCTCTTTTGTATCTAAATCAAGAGAGACCCATGAATATCTTTTTTAAAAGATGATTATTAAGACACATATAAGACTATCAATTATGAAAAGATTCAGTTTATTTCTGACAGGTCATTATCCACATAACACAAAATTATATTTTAAAATTGCCCATTTGGCTAACTAAACAATGTAGCCAACTAAAATTATAATTAGAGGCTATCTGGGTCTTCACATAAATAATTTTAGAGTACGAACTTAACTAGTTCAGTAAGATTAATATGTGAAATTCAATGGCAAGTTGCCAAATCACAATATTGCTTTGTGTTTAGCGATGTGGCCCAGTCATTCTTATCAAATCCAAATATAAGGTTAGTATAATGCTGGAAAAACTGTTAGTACATTTACCATGGTTACAAAAATGTTCTCACTGATATATGCCAATGATGAGCCTGTGAATTCTGTCATCTCTGCTTGGTTACAGTGTTGACACTTCCTAGAAGAATATCTTATTTGCTCACAGATAATTTGTCAGACTTGGACTGGTTTACCTCTTTCACAGGTTGCTTTGGCAGATCAAAAAGTGTCCTGGCCTGGTTGGTGTCTGGCTTGAGTCACTGATAGATATGTAGGAGATAATGAATTAAAAGCACCCAGAGACTGTGAATCTTGTGGTTGGAAAAGTTCCGAGCAGTCTTTGGCACAGATGTCCTCTTAATTAAGGGTGTTAGTTTTGGAAAACTAGGGAGCTGGGATTGGGGACCATGGGAAGAGAAATATATAATGAAGGAAGCTTGTGCCTTTCAGTCTAAGAGGAAATACAAGAATTTGAGTTGACTCCCCATTACTGGTACCCTCCAGAGGTTCTTTGAAATATACCTTCAAATGTTTTCTGTGTATTTGGAATAGAAGAACTACCTTAAGTCATAAAAGAAACACTGATAAAATTCAGAAAAAATAGCTATACGGGGATGTTAGTCTCCAATATATTTTAAATAAATTCTCTATGTGTAAGTCAAAATTTTAAATAATACTTATCAACCAGCCTCTCTAGTAATAATTTCTTTTAAAATCATCTCATTATATTTTTCTTATTCTTTTCCCTCTAAAGGGAGGAAGATGAGATGAACATGGCCTGATGAACTAAGATTCAAATCTCAGCTCCAAAACTTACTCATCAAGAGGCTTGCATCAAACCCCTTTCTCTCTCAAAATATCTTTCTTTATATTAAAATGAGGATAATCCCATCCTCACAGACGAGCTGAAGGATAAAGAAAATGTATGTACAGCATCAAGATCAATTTCAAAGTTCCTAATGTTGAAGAGTATTTGCAATTTTCTATCTTCACTCAAGTCTGAGTGTGTGTGCGTGTGTGTGCGTGTGTATGCACGTGTGTGTGAGAGAGACAATGAGAGAGGATGAGACAGTAAAAAAAAGATAATCTGTATAAAGATAGAAAAGATGCATATTTTAGAAAACACATTTGCAGGTATTTTACAAAAGACACCAAAGAATACAGGTATGTTCTTCTTTGATAAATGTCTCTTTTCTAAAATTTAATTGAAGAATATAAGCTGGTGGAACAGAGACTTGAACGAATTTAAGAAACAAAAAACTTATTCTATTCTAGTACTAACTGTTGGCATCAAAATAAAGCCAAACATGCATACATCGAAATTTAACAATGTAGACCTGACAACCTGAAAAGTATTCCCAGGGTTAATCTGACAACCAGATAAGAAAAAAGGTACCTTCTATATTCAAAATGAGCAAAGATGACCTATTTTCTTATGTTTGTCACTAACATCCTCACTGCTGCTAAGCTTGTTAGTGACAAATAACAAGGAAAAGGTCACAGCCTTATGTGATTTTAGTCAGCCTGGTTTTAAAATTACACATTTACCAATGTTGAGTACAGGATCTCTAAGAGGTGGCTTTCCTACCAAAGATAAAACTTTTATTTTTATATTTTCAAAACTTTTAAAATTCTCCTGCATAGTATGCAACTGATTTGTATTATTTACAGAGACATACACTCATACTTCTAGTTTGCCAATCAAGAAAATCTAAATTGATTTTAATAAAATACAAAGACAAATATTTAAATGTTTAAATAACCAGCTCAATATAAAACAGTTACTACTTCAAAACAAAAACGAAAGAAAAGAAACAAAACCTCTGCTAAAAGAATAGAATGGGAGCCATTTTTATTTCTCCTGGTATTAAATACATAATATTCCCTGGAGGGGAAAACAAAGGGAATATAAATTTCCAGAGAACACACAGCTAGGAAGCAGTTTAGTTGTCAGGGATTACAGTGTAGTTATGCTTAATTCTACAATCAAGGCTCTTTCCCCTACATTATTCTACATTCTAATTACCTCATATAGAAGACAAATTATAAAATGATAAAAGGCAAAGTAAAAAAAAATCACAATTGAAGCATTCCTCAATTCTTTTAGGAATTTTGTGAAAACTAATAATACCATCCTTAAATACAGATAATCAAAATAAGAAATGATAGTTTTAATAAAGGGTAACGTCTATTTTTTATTGTGTGCCCAATTTAATAAATAAAGTTTTCTTACAGAATAGATTAACAATACAAATGTCAATTCTCCAATTATTTTGTGATTACCTGATTATATACAGCCTCAAAACTTTTAAGTAAATGTTTATTAGACCATAATTTGTTCATTTTCGTTGCCTAAGACTTCAGTGTTAACTTTAAAGTTGAAGTTAAGATACATTAACTCTAATCATAATTCTCTAAGTAAGAAGTCATGGATATTGAATCTTAGGTCAACATCAGAAATTTTAAAAAGTGGACAGAGTATTAAGATGATAACACAGCACTCTTAACCTAGAACAACAACAACAACAAAGAAAATCCATGACAGTACAAAAGTGTCTGCTCAGTAAACTGAATAGGTTTGCAAAATCATATCTTTCTTTACCTCATGATATTATATGGTAAGGATTCAGGTGAATTGTAAAGTGCTTATAGGAAATTTAGTTTGACTAAATGATGTGCTACTTATTCATTTGACAAACAGTTTGAGAGCACTTATTTTGAGCAAGGCATTGTTCCAGGCTCTGAGATACAGTGGTCAAAAAAAAAAACAACACACACACACAACAAAACAGACAACAATCCTGTCCTCATGGAAATCCCATTCTTATGATATAATTTTAGACAGTTATCTTCTCAATGTTCAATATTTTCCATCCCGGATTCCTCTCTTCCTATGAGATAACAAATCTAGAGTTGTCCACAAAATATTTTAAGATTATTTTTTAAAGTTTGATAATTTCATCAGTCACACATATATGTGGATGCTTTTATACCAAAATTATTTTATACAGAATCATTTGACTGTTATTCTAGCACTCATCGAAATTTTTATGCAAAAATTAAAACAGATTTTTTCCATTTGTTACTTAAAATTAAAGAAATCAATTTTTTTATTAAAGTCCAATGATAGATTATGATTTTGAAATTAGAATTTGCTTGAAATGGGATTCATAAAAATGCCATGTCTCACAAATGTTGTCATTAGTGGTATAAATGTGCTTTATTTTTCAAAATAATGCAAGAGTTAGGTTATGAACAGAATTGCATCCTCCCAAAATTTGTATGTTGAAGCCCTACCCCCCAATATGATTGCATTTGGAGCTAGGGCCTTTAAAGAGATTATTAAGGTCAAATGAAATCATAAGGGTGGGACCCTAATTTGATAGGACTGGTATCCTATTTAGAAGATGAAGAGACACCAGATATCTCCCTCTCTCTCTGCGGGCACACAAAGGAAAAGTCATGTGAGAACACAGGGAGAAGATGGTTGTCTGAAAGCCAGGAAGAGAGGTCTCACCAGAAACCAGCACCTTGATAGTGGACTTCCAGTTTCCAGAATTGTGAAAAAATTAATTTCTGTTGTTTAACTCACCCAGTCTCTAGCCCAAGAAAACTAATATAATCTACAATACAGCAGCTAAGGACTGTGCTTTTATATCCTTCTAAATGATTTGTTATCTTAATATGATCTACTTTAGATGTGAAGTGGGAATAAATTCCATGCATCTTGTTAACATATCAATTGTAATCTTAAGAAGACTGATAATATATCAATAATTTAGAGTACAATGTATTAACCAGAGGAATCTGTGATTTCGTGATCATCTTTGCTTTTCCCACAAAACTGAGGACACCAGTCTTTTGTGATGTTATAGTTATAAATACAGTTTAAACATGTAAAGAGAGACCACAAGATTAAAAGACAATATAAATCCAGAAGCAGGCACATAAAGAAAGTTTTATTGACAAAAGGCAAATTATTACTATTATGAATGTCATATGTAGTTTAATGTAAATGAAAAAGTTACTTTGCATTCATTACCTCAATTATTCCCCCAAACCTAGGGAAAGTCACAAAAATACTAACATAAATATCCTATTATGTACTCTTAGAGTTTCTTATATATCTCTCCATCAAGAAAATTACCACAATTGCCATTTTATTATCATTTGTGTGATTTTTTCATTATTGCCTATCTCCCCCATTAGACAATAAGATCCAGATTTATTTTCCCTTTTCTCTTTCCGTTATATCCAAATGTTTTTAACTTTTTAAAATTTAAGTTAAATGCAAAATATTCTAAATACCTAACTTCTCTTTCTCCATTGGTCCTGAAAAGTTTTGTGTTATGGAGAATGAACTGAGAAGCTTCATTCATTTTCTTTTTTATCGAAAGTAGGATCTAATTGTGTTCACCTTAATCATTTCATGAACAAAAATTGATATACTTATGAAATTCAAATACTATATTAGTGTAAAGACAATCAATTTAGTCTTCAAGCTGGCTAGGAATAAATTAGTAGTACTGATTGTCAAATACTTTTGGGAATAAAGATTTTTTGGATATTCTAAGGGTGAAAGTCTTTATCAAACTTCCTTCTAATGCAGGAGGGAAGATTCCAATGCTACAAACCTTTCCTTGAGGTGATTCTGTATCTTATCAAATTTGAGGACAACCTGGTGATAGGGTGACAGACAACAAGTATAATGAAGGTCTTGATCTTTGTCTCCACTTTTACCTCCTTTCCCATATTTACCTGCAAGATTCTTGATAGTGCCTAATTGCCTAATCAGGATATTCATTGCAATTAAATGATGCTATAGTCCATCTAGAAGGACATTAGGAAGATACTTATTCTGTAGCAACTTTTCCTACCAGCTAAAGACCACAAGACCTGTCTCTAGAGAAGTTTGGATAGGAGGTGACAAGACAGAATTTCTGTGACTAGATCATTTTCTCACAACCAGTACGCAGAGCACATGGAACCCAAAGGGTTTATTCATTAATTCACTATTCTTGAAAACATATTTTAAGTGTTGTCTGTGTATTGACAACTGGGCTCGGCACAAAGAACACAAAATTGGTAAGCAAAGTGATGCCACGCACAATTTCATGAAGTTCACATTCTAACCAGAAAGGGGAAAAAATGATCACGTACTTCTAAATGCAAGTGAAATTGCAACCATGACAACATTTATGACGACAGAGGCAATAACATGGGCAAAAACTTTCTTTAAATGAGTGAATGAATGAATCAATGAATGTAACAGTGGGTAAAAGAGACTCAAAGTAGGCTAGTCCAGTTGGAATAGAGTGCCCTGCAGGAGGCTACAAGAGGAAGCAGAGACTGAGTCTACCACACAGGTTGTTGCTAATTTAACCTTAGAAAAAAGGAAAGGCGTTGGAGGTCAGCGTCTCTGCCAACACAGTTTAAAGTGTAAGGTGTACACTCTAAAGTGTAACAGAGAAGGGGAAATATAAAATCTGAATTTGAAAAGATAATTCATGCAGTGCTGCAGAGAAAGAGAAATGAGTGTAGGGAGACTTTGGTGGATATGGGAAAACAGCTGTTAAGCACTTGGAATTACTCAGATCTGGGCTTTCTGCTCAATGCATGACACAGATTTGGAATAATAATTGTTTGTTAAATACTAAAATAATTCTTTATACCCTTCTTCTTTACCTGTAAGGCAGTATTAGCTGCCAGGAATAACTTTATAAATACAGTGGCTAAATTATACAGCCATTTCATGTATTGTTTAACATTTAAATACGAGAAAACTAAGCTATCATAAATGTCTGTCTCTATTTGCTGGAAAAATAAATGCAGTATATTCATTCCAAGATAATGAACAGCAATAGTCCCTCGCTCTGACACTGAAATAGTTGTTCTTTATTTTTGTGCATTTTCTCTATTACTAAATAACTACCAAATTGAATAAGAAACATTGTAGTATTTCAAAAAGTAAACTCTATAAAAAATATTAATACAATTGCTATGAATTGAATGTTGGTGTCCCCCTAAAATTCATATGTTGAAACCCTAATCCCCATTGTGGTAGTATTTGGAGATAGGGGCTATGGGAAGTAATTAGGTCATAAGTTTAGAGCCCTCAAGGTGGAATTAGTGTCCTTGTAAGAAGAGGCAGAAAAGAGCTTGCTTGCTTTCTCTCCCTCAGCCAGGTGAGGATTACAATGAGAAGATGGTCTTCTGCAAACGAGGGAGAGGGCCCTCACCAGACACTGGATATGCTAGTGCCTTGATCTTGGACTTCCCAGATGCTAGAACTATGAGAAACAAACGTCTGTTGTTTAAACCACCCGGTCTATGGTATATTTGTTACAGCAACCCAAGTTGCTTAAGACAACATTTAGAGTATACACAATATAAGTTCAGTAAGTTCATACATGAACATTAGATAAATACTTTTAAGAATTAATTTCCAATCTTGGAGAAAAATCAAATTCTGTGCAGAAAAGTATAGATGTTACGAAAATTATACATAGGTTAGTAAGTCACACAAACAGTTTTCTGGAATATGAAGTATCAAATGTAAAATCCATGAAGATAATCTATTTTTATGTTCTTGGTGAAAATAATGTCTGATATTCAATAAAAAGTGACAGAGGTGATATAAAATAAAACATTATTTTATTATCACAATATTAACTAAAGATATTATTTCAATATTTTGATACTAAAATTTTCTACTAATGCAAGAAAATTATGATCTAATTTTATATTACCATGATATAATATAGCATTGAAAAAAGCTTGGAATATTTGAAGTACTCCAAATTTTTCCCTTTTTCTCTGGTGCTTGAAAGTACATTACAAAATGACCGAGGAGTATTAACACTTAAGAACCAGTATGCAACTTAAATTCTTATTTTTTCAGCCTTTTCAGATCATTTAGCCAAGACCTCCAACTTCTGACACAACTTTGCTTCTCTGCTTGCTCTATCTGTAGCACTATAATTTCCCCCTTACAGCCCTTAAGATTTATAATCGCTCAGCGTTCATACCTGCTATATGCAGTCAAATGTTACATGTTATGGTGGACAAAGATGAATAGAACATTATTCTTGCATTCTGAAAATTCAAAAACGCAGCAGGTGAAGGCTGGCAGGCAAATGGCTGACTAAATTCAATGTGGTACATACTATGAAAAGTAATGTAAAAAACGCAGCAGGTGAAGGCTGGCAGGCAAATGGCTGACTAAATTCAATGTGGTACATACTATGAAAAGTAATGTATAAAGTGCCATGAAAACAGATAGGGAAGTGATTGATTTTGTAGGGAATGCACTGTATGGTCAAGAATGGCTTCTAATAAAAGAAGTACTTAAGAATTGGGCTTTGATATTAATTTTTTTTTCTTTTTTTTTGCTTCTGGAAAAAAGAACAAGGCAAAGATGCCAGAGAAGTAAATATGTTGGTGTGATAGAACATTTGTTCCGATTGGTCAGGGGTTTCATTTTTCACAAAATACACTAGGTTTTCTTTTACCTTCAATCCTCTGTACAAACCTTTTTTTTTTTTTTTTTTTTTTCTGAAATACCACTTATTATCCCTAAAAAAAACATCTTTCTC